>NC_060157.1:28285939-28322124 GCF_021292245.1 Micropterus dolomieu | reverse complement strand
AACTTGCGACATCTGTGGCGTTGTGCTGTGTGATGGAACTGCACATTTTGGAGTGGCCTTTTATTGTGGCCAGCCTAAGGCACACCTGTGCAATACCCATGCTGTCTGATCAGCATCTTGATATGCCACACCTGTGAGGTGGATGGATTATATCAGCAAAGGAGAAGAGCTCACTAACACAGATTTTAACAGATTTGTGAACAATATTTGAGAGAAATAGTCCTTTTGTGTACATAGAGAAAGTCTTAGATCTTTGAGTTCAGCTCATGATGAATGGGGGCAAAAACAAAAGGGTTGCATTTATAATTTTGTTCAGTGTATGTTATTTAAGTCACATAAGTAACGTAGTAATTTTAACCTAAGTCATGATGTTTTCCTGAACCTAACCAAGTAGTTTTAGTGCCTAAACTTAACCAAGTTAACAACATAACCACTACTACTTTTACTTTTGAAAGTCTAACCGGACATTGACCACGGAGTCCTACAAGTACAAAAACAATGCTAAAGGGTACCCAGGGTGTTAAAAAGCTACGCCAAGGGATCTTGACCACGCATCCATATGTGACGCCCTGGGATGAGAACGGATTGTCACCTCTGGTCACGTGCCTCAAGCCAGTATTGAAGTTTCCAATAGTTAACCAAAACCGCCCTCCCTGACTCTCAGGAAAGCACTTTGGTATAGCAACAGAGTCATATATAAATGTTTTCCAATATGTGGGCAGATTATATGAATGTAATTTGTTATAATGTTGTACATTCAGATTACAACAGATAACATTTTTGTATAAAACTACAGTTAGAGTGGTACAAAGCCAGTGATAGTGAAAATCACTTCATGCATGTCCTTCCTTTTCAAACATTTTTCTGTTGTGGAAAGTTAGATTCAGGGAAATTCAATGCTTTTTTTATTTAGATTTTTTATTTAAAATTAGGTATTTTTCTGTAATATTTAAAAAAAGGTTTTATGGGAGGTTATAACGATAAGCGGATAGCTGATGGAAACATTGCAGTACCTGCTTCTTACTTAGTACCTGCCACAACAAACTTTAGCTTAAGACTTTTTAACGGAAACACACTACTGGTATCGAAAGAAGATGGACAAGTCACATTACTGTTGAAGGACACGAAGTGATTGCTGCATGGATCAAATTGGTAACTTTTCAGATACAAGGCGATATCTTTAACTGCTCAAGCACCTCATCTTGTCTGAACATTGACTGATGAAATGTCCTGCAGAGAGACGGCCAGCGATTGCATCAGTTTTACACTTCAGGCTGGCAGGAAACCTTTATCAGGAGAAGTTTGGGGACATGTTTGACCCCCCCCCACACAAACACACCCATTTACACTCATGCACACAAATCACCCCAAAAACAAACAGTGGTGAAGAAACAAAACCTGCATGTCCTTCCCTTCCATCAATAATCCGCACTTAATAATCAGGAGATTAACTGATATCAGGTGTGCAGATGACTGGCGGCTGAAAACAACTAAGGATGACTGGAGAAGGGAGGGTGAACAGCAGAGAGTCCCCTAAGCAAAGCGTAGCTCCCCCCCCCCACCTCCTTTCAAACATAAAACTAATTACAATCGATTTATTATGGATCAGGTACCTTATCAGGTGGGAGAGAGAATTACCATGGCGAGCCAAAGGGCTGCGGCAGGTCACTGCTGAATGGTAAAATCAATCCGAGTCGACTGCGCTGCATCTCAAGGAGAATGACACAAAGAAACCTGCTTCTTCAATGTTTAGATATCTCGTATTAATTCACATGTTACATGTAAAATACATCCAGTAATTTATTTAATCCAGATGTAGCTGTTATGGAGGAGTTAGGTATGCACCATGTCAAGTGGAATTTGCTCTGGCAGTGTGCCGTATTTTAATAAACAGGAGAATCTGAGAGTGGAGTGCCTGATGCCTTCTCTCAGGAAGCCCACCTCTCATCTATTTTTTTCTTCTTCTTCTTCAGCCTCTTGTTTTTTGGCAGCTGGCGTCAGTTCAGCAGCTCGTCAAACCCTCTCCAGCTCCGGCTCCTTTTCTCTCCCTGGGCAACTTTGAAAACTTCATCAATATGTTAATGACTTAATCTTTAAACACTTAAAGAAACCATTAATAAACATTGATTTGAACACTTGCCACCAGTGACTCACATTAATCCAGTGCAAATAGCTGATACACAAACTGCAACGGAGAGCAATTTGTGGAGGATTACCAATGGAAAATGGACATGAGAGACATTGATCATGCTTTCAGTGGCGGGGATGAAACGAGGCTGATTCACGCTGTCAGAAGATGAGTCGCCCTTTCTTCTGTTGTTGGGGTCAACAAGTTTTTTAATAGATAATAGAAATCATATTATTTAAGACTTCAGTGACACTGCTGAAGTTTCCTTCTCAATGAGGCCACCCACAGTCAACATAAAAACTTGTTTGGGTTTGGCTCTACAAGCTGCATGGAATAAAACAGCAATTAAATGTCACTTTATCCCCGAGGATCTACACAGTGCACTTGAGTGCAAACATGAGCACATGTAGAAGGTAGAAACAAAGCAAGAGAACAAATGTCGTCAGCGGTGTCAGGACAAAACAAAGATGATAAATAGATTTTTCTCATGAGACTAGAGGTATTGATGTTTGTTACATCGCGTTTATGTCAGTTGCTTTCTGCATTTCCGTCCCGTCATTTTCAATCAAAACAGAAGTTGCAGAAAATGTGGATGTAAGGGTTCTGAATGTATAAATTGATTTACAATGTCTTTCAAAACTGCATCAATGTCATCAAGACTTGTCTTTTGTTTTTTTGTGGACATTTTTCTGTTGCTGTCTTCCACGGATGTACTTAGGTAGCTTACTGAAAATATTAGTTTGTAACTCAGTGACTGAGCAGCACCAGGCCTTCAGCCAAATATCTATTAAACAGAAAACACAAGTGGCTGAAGACAAAGACCCATGGCAATACACAGATTCTCTTTGTTGGGCTACAGATTAGATTACAGACCTCACACGAGCAGGTGAACATGAGGAGACGCTTTCACATATAGAGGAGTATATCTCAACAGGCAGGAGGAGGTTGATCTGATGGCAGGCTGAAGCAGTTTTTTTTACACTTAAAAACTTAGGAACTACAGTCCATCTACTGTAGATCAACGCAGACACTTTGGAACCTGGAGTTCAGGTTTGCTGCTCAACACTGATTGCAGATACTATATTGTAGAGAATTTTACAAACGTTGGCCTTCGACAAAAAACATTTTGCGCATTGTCAGGGTTTTGCAGATCCATCCAATGTCATTGTATTGTCTGGGTAATAGAGTTGCATAAGCATGTTTGCAAGAAACATTTAGATGTATTGCACACCTCAAACCATAGCATCAACTGCCATTTACTCCCAATTTCAAAAACAAGCCTGCTGCATGTCTTAGCCATGTGCTGCTGCTTGCACCTGGAAACAGTATTTCTGTGTGGCTTTCAGCAAGGCAACTAGTCAGTCTCATCCCACCCAGAGGTTAAACAGAATGTTATATACGAACATATTCATACGTTTGCTTTGTCTGTTTGAGCCTAACCAAGTGTTCACGTGTGTGTTTTGGTGCAAAATTTAACTATCCGGGCACAATCTGTGTCAGTCATTGGAGGTGCAGGTTAAATCTGGTTAAAGGTGGTGGAGCTGAGAGGGGACGAACAAGCAGCCACCACCATAGCTAACCAAGATCAAGCATACATACTCTTTAAAGAGGTCATATTCTGCTTTTTGGCTTTTCCCCTCTCCTTTATTGAGTTATATCTCTTTTTTGTGCATGTAACAGGTGTGCAAAGTGAAAAAGCCCAAAGTCCAGCCCAAAGGGAGTTCCCATCTCCCATTTCTGATTGGCTAGTAGTCCTTAACTAGGAACTGTGCATGTGCAACTCCCAACAAAGATCCAGAGGTATGATGCATCACTCCACAGCTAAAACGAAGCCTTCAACACAGGATGAAAAGGCGCTGCAGCAATGTGCAGTATGACAAAAATATGCTGTTTTTGTATAAATGGAGCTGAAAATATGTTTAGAATTGAATTCAGTGCAGTCTGAGAATAAAACTAAATGTGATAATTACATTACTGAGTTCATACATCTGATTTATGCAGTTTGGCCTGATATTCAGCCTTTAAATTGAACTATTTTCTTCTCAAGTTTTCCCTGTTAGTTGGAGATGCCTCTCAAACTATATTTAGACCATTGTTGAAGATAATCATACCAATACTGTGTAACATTTGTACGTACATTTCAATGGATAACGTATAGTGTTCAGTCTATGAGACAAAATTGTGCACATAGATGGAATGATGAAATAAAAAAAGGTCCACATTTTCAGTGTCAACAGCAGCCTTTTCCAGAGCTTTCATCTCCACAGGCTTCCTCAATGAACATAATGTTTTAACAGAACCGTGTTTTTCAAATCATATTATATAGAATTTGTGGTCGAGCAATGTAAAGAACTTAAAAGAAGAGTAGGGGGTTAGCAAAAAGATTTCATGGAACAACACAGGAACGGGCAACAGGCCAAGAGATTTAGGCCGCTCGGCTGTGATGCCGGTCAACTCGGCTCCTTGAACCGCGACCCTGAGGAAAAAACCCCAAAAGCCATTGCAGAAAACAAGGTGCTGATTTTTTTCTTCTTTTTTTTTTTCTCTATTTTTTTGGGGGGGGGGGGGTTTGTTCCCCAAAGGTCTTTGTGCTTGTCGGAGTGAACGAGGCCTCCATAACCAAATAAGATTAAGATCACAATCTGAGCCAGTGCTACATTAAAAAGATAAGGCTAATGAGAGTGGCCTGCTCTCTCAACAACTCTCATCATCTGCTGATTGAAAACAGGATGTTTTGTAGTAAATGTGCATTTATTTCTCTTTTTCATGCACTGTTTTTGTCATCAGATATCAAATTATCATGATTTATTGGACACCTTCTACATGTTTTAGCATTTAGTTTTAGCCACTTCCTGCCCTTATTGCTTTTTATTAGAAAAGCTCCAAAGAGTTAGTACAATTATTATATTTACCCACATTTAGATTACAAGGGTTTTCTTTCCCTGCTCAAATAAGGGATCTCTCAGGGATAACACCTTTCGTACAAAGCTAAAATCTCCCAGAAGCCCGCCAGACATGGGTTTAAAGCCCTCGTTTTGTTGTTATAGTACATTTTTTCCTCTTTGCTTTAGATAACAAATCTTTGGTTGACCCCGAGGGTTAGGAGAGCATTACAAATTAATCCCAGTTTTAATAAGTCTGTCTTAAGCCTGGGATCTTTACCCGAAAAGAAAGAAAGAAAAGGGGGAGGGAGAGAAGAAAGGGGTCGGAGAGGAAAAGAAATATATTAAACCCTGTGATCACAGGCAGCTTTTCTTGTTTGTTATCCCTCCGTTTTACCTTTAATCCAATACTTGCTAATCCAATTTGTCTTTCGGGCTCCCACCCTAACTTCTCCTCATCTTACGGCTTTCTCTTAAATATGCCTGAGCCTTCATTGTCAGTGACTGCTCCTCATTTCACCGTCCTGCTGGAGCAAACTATGGACTGTGGGATATATGTATAAAAAAGTTTAAGGGCTTATAAAGCTAAAAAGAGGAAATTGGTGCAAGTTGGCTGCTCATGTTGCGAGTATAAAAAGTAAGAGGTTGTTCTAGACAAGTTGTAGCTTCAGCCTGAATATGCATGAAGAGCCATAATCAGATCTTGGGCAGTCACCCACTGAAGGGGAATATTGGGGAACACAAAGGGATTGATTTAATTACTTGGAGTGGGCCTGTGCTTTGGAGCAGCCTTGTTAGGAGGGAGTGAAAAGGCTGGCAGTATCCTTGTGCTATTTTTGTGAGGGGGGTTTTGGAGGGGCAAAGGAGATTGGAGGGGGGTGCAGTTGCAGATGGTGGGGGTACGGAGGTAGTCTAGCTTCTTAAGTCACCAAAACTAATCCCGAGTATAAAGCTCTCCTGATTGAAAGGACCTGCATTGATTGCAAAAAAAAAAAAATGGACATAGTGCATTCTCTGTTTAACGTCAATCTGGCCTCAATCACCTACTCTGTGTGGTAAATTGTGGCGATCGTATAACATGCAATCTTTCTTTTATTTAGAACATAAAAAGAGCTAATTTAATGCCTTTTCATTGATGTTTGTGCCCGGGGATTGTGCTAAACCTGACAGAAATGTTTTCGACTGGCTAAGCATGTTGAGATTTCTTGAACGTCTGGCGGATGAAGGCGACGCCGCTTTTGATGCAGCTAAAAATATTCGTCTTAACAAGTCATTTAATGTCGTAAGTCTGTCTTAGAAGAAGAAAGAAACACTGCCTGTTACATAATTCCACCTTTTCCATTTCAGTGTATCTCAAGACAAGATTGCGTACGAAAGATTTCTGCCTTATCAAGAAGATGATACATTTATTTGTATTGAAAGGGGGAGGATTTTTAGATCCAAAAACATTCATCTTCCCACCAAAACGCTTACTGCACAGTTAAGACAACAAGCTGTGTATATGTGTGTACATATTTTCCTTATTCAAGCACCATTATCAGCAAGATTCATCTTCCTGCTGCTCCCCTCAGCGGCGTTTGTCTTTGTCCGAACGTGATGATAGATTCAAGGGTCTTTAGAGGAATACAAAGCACTTGAAATATTTTGAAGAGGGCGTAGATGTGAGACTCCAAAGCAGAGCTCACCTGATAGATCCCTGAGAGGTGTTTTCATCAAAAAGGCCCCTTTCTGACCACATAGAGTCAGACAAAAAAGCCCGGCAGAGTGGAGTCTAGTGCCTTGTGTTCAACAGGCACCGGTGACAACGAAGCCCTTAATCATCTCATGACAAAAGCCAAAAGGCATCATCCTATTAAGCACTGTGCTTCGCCACTAATATGAGCTACTGCCCAGGAACCTTTCATAGGGCGCTGTGCTATTAAAGTGCTTCTGAACCAGTCAGCGGGAACCCAGGCCCATTCACCTTTCATCTGGGGGCCTGTTGTTTGGTGGCTATAGTGGAGGCCAGCTCAAGATGTTAGTGATCTCATTACAGCGGTTGTGAGAAACAGCCTCCAAATTTGAGCATCTCCCTTCCCTTTCTCTTCCCTCCTTTTCAGCTTCCACAGCGTCAAAGGCTTCGCCCTTGCGTGGCCATAAATTGATTATTACTTCTGGTTCGCAAATATGCCATTATTTCTAAAAAAGTTTACTCATCCACACCCCCTGCAGCACTCTTTCTTATCTTTGCTTTTCTGGGAGGAACGCTGAATGGGCGGACAGGTTGAAAAGCGCAGAGGCCCCCGGCGTCACAAAAAAACGTTCAGATTTCTCATTTAGTTGTCTTTATGCTGCAAACGCCATGTGGTCCTTGAAGGTGTTGAAAACATGGGAAGCACCGGAGGGATCAGAGCAATCTCATTAGCATTCGCTCAGAATTGGAGTGGCCCGGCTGTATGGCGAGGCCGAGTCCTCTGTCGGGCCCGAGACGGCCGCCTCCGCCGCTGTGCCCTCTTTGTGCCTTTGTGTTCTTTCAAGATTTTTTTGTCATGTCGGGCTGCTTTCCCTAGGCGGGACGTTGCCAAGAGGATCATGGGAAAAGACAATATCATCGCTGTCCGATACTCTGACCGCGGCTGGACAAGTCTGCGTCAAAATAAAAGTGAAATTACACAATGAATCCTCGATGACGTCATGTTATTTGTGCGTTCTAAAACAAAACCTACTGAGATATTTGAACAAACCTCCAAAAACAAGAACCAAGCTTTGCTGACGTGCCAAAACCAGTGACAACAAATGTGAGTTTTGCTTCCAAACCGGAACTTGAAGTCCCAAATGGGTTTCAGACAGTTTTTTGGATTAGGGTCCTCTCTCAAATGTGATGTGCAATATAGATATGCAATTCTAAAAAGCAGCGAGTAGTCAGTGCAATGCATTAGCCTGATGAGCTAATGACTGCTATGTAATGAAATAGATTAAAAACGTCAGAGAGCAAAAATGTTTTTGGTGTCACCAGACCTTTTGTCATGGCAGATATTTTGACTAATCAAACACAGGTGTAACTATTAATATTAATTATGACTGCATACCTTTAAGGTGTGCTATTTCATTTGAGCAGAATCATCATGAATGTTATAAGCCGAACTGGCTTTTCCTGTTCTGACAAGTGTCTGCTGATATGACATTTCAAACAAGATTTTTGACATTTTGTTGAAATTATCTTTAAATCAAATCAAATACTCGGGCACAAATATGAATAATGTCCGGTATCTGTGGCTGTTGGACTGTAACGGGCACGGCCAAGCCTACCTGCCTACCTACCTGTGTATACTGACTGTGCATGAACGTGTGTTTTGGGGGAGTGGCATTCGAGGGAGGTCTGAAGGGAGGTGGTGGGAATCTGGCTTTCTCTTGTTAGTTTCCCCAACATAGCCTACCCTAGCTCTAAACTGACTAGTTTTATGAAGTTAGCTAACTAGCAATAACAGAGTAGAACAAAGAACAAACTGGTCAGTGGCATTTTTTTTATATACTGGAAAATAGGAAGCTTGCAAACTAGCTTGCCTAGATTTTAGGGTGACCAGACTTCCCCGTTTTCCGGGTGACAGTTCCCGGTTTTGTGGCCTGTCCCCGTCTGGAGCTGTCCCAGTTTTTAACTGTGTGTACTGTATTGTATAAGGTGTTAACAGACCTGAAATCAGATTTTATGTGGCCAGAAAGACTGGACAACAGTACAGGTGTCATGCTGAAAAGTGATTGCTGTCCGCGGGAGCACGCACAGCACGTTAAAGCTGTATCAGCCAGTCTCTTTATATCTACAGCTGCTTTTATCTGGATCAAACTGACTTAACATGCAAATAAACAGGACTTTATGTCCGTGGTAATAGCAAAGCTATGTCTTCGTGATACTTTAACGTTTCTTCTAACAGTTGTGGCCAAATAAGTGTTTGCAGTTTATAGTGTAACCAGGCCTGACATTTACGTGATTCTAAACAATAATAGAAGCCTGTTGCTGCTGATGGATTATGTGTTTGGTAGGCGTATGTCTAATATCCTTGTTTATGTTAGGAAAACGAAATGAATTCTATAATCAACTTTTTATTTCATGTATTATAACACTATACTTTTTAATACTGACCACCAAACCAAAAATGTCCCCGGTTTTCATTTCAGAAATCTGTTCACCTTACTAGCCTGTAAGCTAGATGGCTAGTATGCACTCGGGTGTGCAGAACTGCTTTGTCCCATGTGAAAGGCTGAGATTACTTATTACTTAGATAAGGATAAGTACTGGTTTGTGTGATTTACATGTGGATTCATCTTTGCTAATTAGCTCAGTTAGCAAAATCTTATTTCATCCAGAAGCCTAAATCCTCATTCCTCACAAAAAGGGAACAATCCACTTTGGCACTCTGTTTCTGCATTTATTTATTTTTTACTGTAATCTGGCTACCCAAAATGTAAGCTAACCTAGCTAACATTAACTTCACAAGACCAGATAGCCTGTTTACAATTTATCACAGAATGCAGAGCTTCAAAATTTGTAGCTTCTTTGTCTCTTTGGCTTCAGCTTTATTCAGATGTTACCGTTTGTTTTGGTCCAACACAGAGGTGTAACTCAACCTGAGAATATTTCCTTCACGTTTGCTCTTCATCCAAGAAGTGTTTAGACTAAAACCTGTAATTGAACTTGCAACAAGAAGTTGTGCATGCTTTCTGTTGCATTTCCATGTACATTGTTCTAAAGTAAAACAAAAGCCTCATCTCTGTGTTTTGAAGACTGCCGCATGGAAGGACCTGCTGATGGATTTATATGTTTTGATTCCTCCAGGGGAGGTTGCCTAAGCACTGTAGGCCTGTTTTCAGCTCCATGCCACCTCACATTGATGCAGTAACCCACAGTGACACCTTGGACCTGCCCAGATCAACCACAACCTTCAAGGTCACCTCCACAGGAGCCGCTAACCGATGGGACTCATCACTCCCATTCCTCACCCTCGTCTCCCAGTTGGGAAACTTTCAGGAAATTTTTATTAAGATTTTTGTACTCTCTTTTGTACCTATATATATATATATATATATATATATATATATATATATATAAAATAATAATAATTTCTAACAATGCAAAAGTGACCAGATGTGTTCTGGCTTGTGTTGTGACGGATGCTGGACTACATGGACCAACTTTAAGTAGCTAACTGATGTGGGGAAATGTGTAATGGGTGTAGGTGGAAGGATTTATCTGCTAAATCCCAACAGATGGCCCCTCTATCGTGGGCAATGACTCTAAATAATGTCAACAGCTTATTTCCACCAGAGCTGGGGTGATGTATTTCTGTGTGGGGAGTTCTATATAAGCTGCTGGTGCTGCAGCTCCAAACCAGGTTGATGTGATTGATATGAGGGCCATCTTCCCTCCACTCACCAATTTACATCAGACCAAGCAGCAGCTCGAGGTCTGAGCCGATAAGATTTTGAAGGTGCTGAGTCAAGGATTTTCTCTGTTAATTTGATCCGAGGGTAATGTTTTGACGTGTACTAAATGAAGAAGAAGATGTGATTTATTTTTTAATCGCAGAAGAGAATCCAATTCCATTTGTTGCTATTTGTGAGAGTGACGTGCATGTAGATTTGTACTAATTTCATCATCATTCTTGCTTCGTTTCGGACTTCTTTCGCTGAAATGACTGGAATTAATCCCTTAGCCGATTGACGGAAAATTAATCGGCAACAATTTTGATAATCAATTAATTGTTTAGGTCATTTTTCAAGCAAAAATGTCAAGCATTTAATGATTCCAGATTCTCCGGTGTGAAGTTTTGTTGCTTTTACGTTATAGTAAACTGAATATCTTTGAGTTTTGGACTGTTGGTGGGAAACAACAAACAGCATTAAGCCGTTACTTTGGGCTCTGTGTTTAATATTTTCTGATATTTAAAGACCTAATCTTTAATTGAAACTTGAAAAAATAGTAATTGGAATAATTGATCATGAAAATAATAGCTGAAGCTCTACTTGAAATGAATGTGCTGGTTAAAGTGACGTTTTACTCTGTAAATATGTGCTTTTTGGTAATACTGTACCAGTTTTAATCGGTGCATGTTGTGTCTTTAGTGTCAATGTGATCACATTGTTTACATGTAGGCCTACATATGTGGTACATGTATCTCTTTCTGTCATTTTCTTCTTCTCCAAACGATTAAACAAAGTCAATCAGAGCCCGCCCAGATTAAAGTCAGGCATCAGAGGGAGCGTGAGCCGAGGACAGGAGAGTGAGCAAATCCAAAACACTTCAAAATTTGTCATTAGCGAGAGCTACATTCTTTCATTACCGAGTTTATCGGAGCAACCAGCCATAAGGCGCAGGTTCATGCACCCTTGAGCACAAAGACTCAAGTTGTTCTACATTTACAGAATCATTTAACTTCTTTAATAATTATTCTTTAAATTACAATTGCAAATAAAGGAGCTGCCCGCGGTGGTTATGCATGGCCTGCAAAAAGAGCAACATTTTTAATGATTACTTTTCACATCGTACCAAACTAATCTCCCATGGACAAGAAATGAATGAAAAAGGGAAGATTTTCTCTGCCATTCTACTTTAATGGAGGGTGCATCAGTCATCAGGCACAGTGGCTGTTCTGGACCAGATGTTGCAGAACTAACCAACAATTGGGCTGAAAATAGAAAAGGAGCAGGGGCGGGGAGGTTGGAATAAATTAATTGCTAATTTCTCAGTCTTTGATGGAATTAGGCTCACTTCTTTCCCCCTATGTGCTGTGTGAATGTCCATGCGTTAAACGTTTTTTCTTCTCTCACCACCCCCTCTCCCCTCTTAGCTTTCCTGACGGTTAAGGGCCACCCAGAGGAGAGTGAGTGATGCAAAACCGAGAAGTAATCCCTCTGTTTATCTCGGCTTCGAGGCTCGGCCCCAACCTCTGCCTCTATTATCCCGAGGATTTAAGGCAAACTTTCATTTATTGGCCGGCCTCCGTTCTCTATCCCGGCTACTGAGCTCAGGATACCCCCTCCCCGAGCCTCTGTCCCAGTGTGAGCGGATTTGCATAGAGCAACAATGCATGTTGCCGGGGCAGTGGCCAGTCAGCGGTGGGACAGGCCTGCTCAGAAGCGCAGTTTGCTCAGGCAGCACATGGCTATAGAAGAATGTGGCCTTGAGGGGGGAAGGAGCAGCACCTGCGTGGCGCGGCGGCCAGGCCTCGCCACGCCGCCGAAAACAGCAGATGTACCGCAATCTGGACACTGACTCATTTCCCCTCCTTGCTCACACAAATGAGCAAACAGGGCAGGAAACACTCGGCCAAAAAATTCACAAATGGGCTTTGAGAGACGCGTGGAGCCACTGAGATCAGGACTCACCTGATGAACTGGTTTACCTGCAGCTTAGGAGTTTGCCAGTAGCTATGTGTTCGTCTGAAATTAGGCTTGCATTCTCACAGCAAAGGTTTCCACACCTGCAGCCAACATGTTCTGATAACCATTCAGTGTTTAAGTCGATTGATCAATTAGTCGATCAACTTGGTTGTCTTCTCCCTGAGGCTGGTAACTTACATAACAGGTAAACGGCAATGTGAATTCAAACGGCACAATGATTTAAACTTTTCTTATATTGTTGTCCTTTTCTGCCATTTTTCACTTCACATTTATTACAACATGGACTTTATTGCGGTTGTTTCTCCCATTGTTTGTGGCAGTAATAATAATTATAATTGTAATTATACCTAAAGTACAAAAATAAGTTAAAGTGATCCAAAACATGAGCAGTCAGAAGATCATACTTCAGCTCTTGATCTGGTAACTATGATGTTATTATTACTAATAGACTGTGGTGGAAGAAGTATTAGTACAAGAAGTAAGACCTAATTATGTAGAATTGCCCTGTCAGTTATATTATTGTATCATCATGAAATGAGTAGTCAATTAATTGATTAGTCAATCACTAGAAAAACAATCAACAACTCTAATAATCGATTAATCGTTCAAGTCAAAGTTTTCAAGGGAAAATATCATATTTTTGCTTTTTTCTGCTTCTCAAAATTTAATTTGTATCTTTGGGGTTTGGACTGTTGGTTTGACCGAACATTTAATCAATGTATCATTAAAAAGAATCAATAATAAAAAAGTTGCTGCCCTTGTTATTGTACAACACAGATTACAGATTTATCAACATTTTTGTTTGTAGAGACTTGAAACTTGCTGCAGTTGTGTAGTAGTCCATTTCTGTGAACATGTAATGTTGTCGTTGTGCGATAATGCAGCTGAATCCAGTCTGCACTCCTTTACCTAAATAATAAGACATACAAACTGAACACACAGACAACAATAATGTAACTTTTACAAAACTACAAGCCAAAAATAATCTTTTTAAGGACAGTAAAATTCAGTAAAGTTTCTCCAAAAACCAAGATTTTTTAAACCTATTTTCACCTGAATTTTGTCCACACGCAAACATTGTTGGGTCAGCTCAGATTCACAATCAGGGTGTGCATGTTCCAAAACTCTCTCAGGAAGTTAAAGAACAATAAATTAATAAAAAATAAACTAAAGAGCCATTCTTTCTGCAACGATTTTGTGACTTAAAATAAGCACATTCAAACTTCACAACAATGCTAGTCCTAGTTATCTTATTTAACACAGACAGTGTATAAACAACCACTAAACAGTTGGTCTGAATATATAGCATAATGCAGAATATTATAGCAAACAAACATCATGTTGTGCATGTGTTTGTGTTTGTATTGTGATTTATTCTACATTCATGTGTTATAATCTTTCGTAATGTCCCTTTAAACAATCATTTTGAGACCCCAAATTGACCTGGAATTTGAAGGATACGTCTGATGATAGTGATGCACCGAAATGAAAATTCTTGGCCACTGCCGAAACCGAATATAATGAAAAAATTAGCTGAATACCAAACAAGTACATTTAGAAATGTTTTAGTCAAAATGTACTTTTTATCCAATGTTTCCCACAGGATTTGGAGAGACTATGGTGGGGGGGTATAAGGCCAAAGAGGGTCCGGTAAAGTAGTGGAGAGGTGCCAGTTCACCTGAAGGAGGTCTTGAGCAAGCCCCTGAACCCCTAGCTGCTCGGGGCGCCGCACTGAGTGCAGCTCCCTCACTCTGACACTTCTCCGTGTGTTGTTGATATGGGTCCTGTTTGTGCATGTGTGTGTTTCAGACCTGTGTGTATAATACTAACAATAACAGAGTGAAAAAACATTGAATTAAGAAAGTATATCTTCTTCTAAATTACATGTGTCCATTTCCTTTTAATGGCCACATGTAATTTGTTTTATACTTTCTGTGAATATAATCCAAATAATCTTATTTCCATCCTGTACAGACGCCTTATTTTGAAAACCGGACGTTGTCACATGTGTATCTTCGCATTAAATTCATCAAGTCCGACCCAGTTTGATAAATAATGTTGTATGTGGTTCTGGTATTGCGTAACATGAAGACTTGACAGCCTCTCTTCAGGTAGGACTCTCGTACTGCAACACTTGTCTTTGTAAAGAGACAAACTGACAGGATAAAGTCTCTAACCTGCCTGTCAGCTCGCTCTGGTCCATTTCAGTTACCATAAAGGCTTGAATACGTGTAGGTGCTTATTATCCTTCGCAGAAACGAGTGACAGAAACCCTCAAAGCGGGTCAGACCGTTTGTTGCCTTCTCTAAGAGGTGGATGTGCTTGGAGACAATTCAGCAGAACAGCGTCTGCAAACAGCGATTTGTGCGTCTTTCTCAGACACTTTAAAATGCTTCCACACTTGCTATTTTCGGACGATTCATTTCGGTGGCCAAACCTTCGGTGCATCCCTATCTGATGATATTTTTCTTCTTACCAACACCAACAGTGAATGTATCTACTAGCACATTTTTAACAGCCCGATGTCCCTCCTACAACTCCATCATTGTCTAGAAATTATTTAACCCATCAGTGAGCCTCACTGCTGCACTGCATCCCCAAACGCATGTGGATTCATCCGCTGCTAAAAATAGTCCCCAACACATGCGTTATTTCCTCCTGTTTCTTTGATAGAAACTACAGTGAGAAGCAGTTTTAGGAAATTACTGAGCTTTTTTAAAACATAAAACCATATATTGTGTTTTCAAAGATTTACGTTCTCAGGACTCAGGAGTGTTGACAATGATATATTTAATTATTTAAGATGTTGCATGATAACATGCAAGTTTTTGGCCGTGTGTCTTGCAATACTGTCACATAGTTATGTACTATAAAATATGTAGTCACAGCATGCAGTCTACACATGCAGTCTACACATGCAGTCTACACATGCCAGAGTTTGAGCTCATTTCACCCCATTTTGACAACTGTGTTATTGTTTGTGTGAGAGCGTGCACGTTGAGCTGGAGACCATATGTTCCTCAGGTCCTCGAGCACGAGGCCATTGACTCTGTGGTGCTCAGGATGAGTGTTGACAGAGCAGCAGGGGGACACAATGTAAAGCGGCGGCCTGCAGGGAACTGAAAGCCCCTTCAGCTACAGGTAAATAAGACCACCCACCCCCACATCCACAACAACAGGCCTTATCTCCGCCCGCCGCAGACGCCGTTTCCCTCCTCTCTGCACACCAGCAGACCCTCAGATGGGAGATAAAACCAGGAGAGGTGGGATAAATAAAGAGCAATCTTTGGTTTACCTCAAACAAAAGGGTTTCTTAACATAAATAACCCGACAGAGTGACCCTCAACAGCAACACACTGAATGTCTGTAGCCAATTATTTGTTGTTGATCAGATATTTCCCCCCTTTTTATCTCTCTTCCAGTCACTTGATGGGAAATGCTCGTGTCTCCTCCCTGAGGCTGGTAACTTAAACCCACTGATTCCCGATCAAAACATGTAAACTGTCATTTGAATTCAAACCGCATGCTGATTTTAATTGTTAACAATTTTTTATATTTTCTTCTTTTTCTGACATCGTAGCACCTCAGACATTAGAGAATAAATTCTGGTTTATTACACCGTGCATCTTATTTTAACACATTCTCATCCCAGGGCATCAAATACTGACACTTTGACAAGGTTTTGACCCTTCAGCGTTCATATGAAACACCTTTTTATGATGTGGTTAACGTTGTGAAATCGTCGTTGTTCGGTTAGGCTTTCGCACCAAAACTACCAAAAGATCATGGTTTCGGTTGAAATAAGCAGCACCAGAAAAACGGCCATATAGGTCGATTATGCAGCAGCTTATTACGACCCATGACGAGACACTTAACCCACGAGACGAGATTCAAGATTGAGTTCACAAGATTGAGACAAGACAAGATTTCAACACTGTTTTTTGAAGTCTTTCACATGCTGAATTAAATGAAAATTTGAGCATTAAACACGTCATTTCCTGCACCAGTTTATGGTGATTATTTTTTTTACATTTATATAAAGGGAAACACAAAATTCAGGTGGCAGGTGACAATTCAAAACCTATAACCTAACTGTAACAGAATACAATGCAGTGCAGCTCTCAGTCATTCTGTGTTGCTTTCAGACCTGTTTCTCCTGTAGATCAACTTTTCTCATGAAATATCATCCCTGCTGAGACATGATTTAGTCTTCCCTCCTCGTTGAGGCTTTGTTTGGGGAAGTAACCTCTTTAAATGTGATTGTAGCACCTTTTCACCTCAAAGAGTAATGAATTAATTTTAATGTAGTTATAAACTCCTGGACTTTAATAGCTGTGTTTCAGCAGCTTTTCTGCTCACTTTAAAAACTTTCTGCACATTCAGAATCTCTCCCACATATCTGTGATCTCTGATGTCCAGAAAAAAGTCATAATATTACCAGACTAATGTCATCATTTAATGAGAAGTCTACCTGGCCTCTCCTTCAGACCATTTGACATTGCCAGTTTCTAGCAGTAGCCAATTATTTGTATTTGTTCAGATATAAAATGAAGTAAAATTGATCAAAACATGAGCAGTCAGATGATTAGATTCCAGCCATCAATCTGGTGACTATAATGTTATTACTACCTATAGACAGTGGTGGAAGAAGTATTAGTACAGGAAGTAAAAGCACTCATAAAATCGTTGTGCCGAATGGCCCCTGTCAGTGTAATATATTATTGGCTCATTATTGATTAATTAAAGCGGTACTTTAATGTTGTTACTACTTCATATACTGAAAAGTAACTATTATATAAAGCAAATGCAGTGAAGTAAAAGTATAAAGTAGAATAAAATGGGTATACGAGAGTAAAGTACAAGTACCTCAAATCTGTATTTAAGTACAGTAGTTGAGTAAATGTACTAAACTACTTTACACCACTGCTGATAGAAAGTATAGATAAACCTGGAATCATCCTTTAAAGCACAATTTGTCATCTAAAACAGAGTGATTTTTTTCAACAATTATTGATTGACAGGAGTTTCAACACCACACAACAATAAAAACGTAAATTATTATTATGTTTTAGAGTTTAGACAGACAGATCAAGTCTAGACAGTACTGATCCCTGCATTAAAAGCACATCAGGTTTCTCTGTTTGCACGTTTGAATCTCACTTTAAGTTTGGTGTTTAAGTTGCCCACATGATCTCTAACTTAAGAGAATATATAAAATATAAAAGAAAATTACTTTTTAAATAATAAGTATTCCATTTCCATCTTTTCTTTCTTTCTGTTTTCTTTCAGGTCTGTGCATGAATTCATCACGTAACCAACTTCCTTCCTGAGTTTCTTTTCCCACTTTGAAATCTGATTGCAAACAGTCAGCGCTGTGTAATTTGACATTCATGAGCCACCGTAGTGAGAAAAGTGTCCTCTTCTGAT
Organism: Micropterus dolomieu; assembly: GCF_021292245.1. Taxonomy (NCBI): domain Eukaryota; kingdom Metazoa; phylum Chordata; class Actinopteri; order Centrarchiformes; family Centrarchidae; genus Micropterus; species Micropterus dolomieu. The sequence goes on along the minus strand of NC_060157.1, from coordinate 28,304,313 downwards.
CTTCTTCACTAAAACGTCACATTCTGTTGGCCTTATAGATTTTTATTTCCTTGCATGTGCGATGTGAATTCATCACGTTAATTGTTGTTTAACATGTGTTTGTGTGTTTGTGTGTTTGTGTTTTTTGTGAAATTCATGTTTTCTCACGTGAAGTTTGTGATGTATGTGAAAAAAACCCCTGAAAATATTATGTAAGGTTTGGCAATATTGTTCTTTGACATTCATGCCAATAAAGCAAAGTTTAATTGAATTATGTGACGTGTTCTGCATTGGAAAGGTCATCCAACGAAGGTTAAAATCAAGGGCAACTGGACTTGGTTGAAGATACTGGAAGACGTTTCGTCCCTCATCCAAAGACGAAACGTCTTCCAGTATCTTCAACCAAGTCCAGTTGCCCTTGATTTTAACCTTCGTTGGATAACTATGACCTGGATGACTGAGAATCTTCATAGACATCTTGGAAAGGTCCAAAAAACACGTACCTATGTGTGAATTTCAATGTGAACAAATTAGCATGATTAATTCACCTGTGCTGTTTTGTAAGGGTGTGTAATTGATAAGCAGACAGTAAAAAATTGAGGAGTGAATTGACTACAGTATAGAACAATAAAATAAAACAATTTTAACAGACAAAATCATTTAGATTTAGATTAGTTTCTGAATGATGATCTTATAGCATTTTCACTTGGAAATTGACACAAATCTGCTTTTCAACTGGGAAATGTTTTTATACACCTCCTTCAGTCTCTCTTTTCTTAGCAAACGGAGGAGAGCAGCTTGAGGAGAAGCTGTGAGTTGGTTGTGTTTGAGGAGGCGGGCATGCTGATAACACACAGAGCAGATATTGTCCTTATATCTGTTGACAGTCAGCTCTTCTCTGCATAATTGGCTCCACCTCCCCCATTAGCAGCGGCTCTGTTTGGCTCCCCAGGGCATGTGTTAGAACAAATTTGAGGAGTGTCATATTGCACGCATTTCAACAGGGCCAACAGGGTTAGACTCACATTAGCGTAATGAATCAATCTGCTTGGCTAATGGTTGAACTAACTCCATTAGGACACGTCTGAGGCGAAGGATTCCAGCAGGGAGGAAATATTTCAGCTCATGATACACATCATACGATTAAAATAAAATAAAAATATGTCTGTTTTATCAGCTGCATTATTCAGGCGAAGAATTACAGGCTTAATTAAAAGGAAATTTAATTTTAGTTTCACCATAAAAGCTTCAAAATAATTTCAGTGGTCCCTTTTTTGGCTGAATTTAAACTCAGTAGTATGAGATTAAAAGAGGAAATTACAAAGGAAGATGCACTCCTAAAGCCATTTCCATCTGACTTCAAACTAAAGAAATCAAAACAATCAATGCTGATGAATCAAAGCAAAGAAAACCAATGAAAATGTGAAAAAGACCCAACTATATCTTCCTATAAGTGACACCAAGCACAGGTGTTAAACTAAAAAACTAAATTCTTTTCCTGTTTAAACCAGCTGGCAGTTTGTCAGATGCATCACAATTCCTGGCATGTGGATGTTTTGCAACTAAGAGGCATTAAAGACAAAAGGAAATAACAAACTACTTAAGTAAAGGGACGGCCTCTTTAGCACGTGAATGGAGGCAAATTATTGGGAGAGATTCAGTCGGTGCTAATTAACTGATATGAGCATTTGAATGAAGCCTGTAAGAGGCTGCTGACAAGCAGCTGATAACCACCTGCTGATCCATCAGGCTGAAACAACAACAGGATTCACAGGCGATCAGTTAACATGATCAGTTATCAGCTTTCAGAGGAATCATGAAGGAATTATGATGTGATTTATACACAATTCTGTTGTCTATGTGAACATTTCATTGCATCCAACATATATATATGCAGTCTGTGCAATCATATTTATTTATTTTCCACACTGTGCCACAACCTCCTGCTGCGACCTGTGCAATGTTCATATCAAACACATCTATATAGTGTATTTGTAAATTCTTACTCTTACTTGTTTTCTATTTCTTCTATAAATTGTATCTTTGAACTCTATTTTTTATCTAACGTGTATTTTTATTATTTGTTGTGTGTACCTGGAGCTGCAATGACAAGTTAATTTCCCCAGTTTGGGATCAATTAAGTCTTATCTTACCTCATATGTGTCATGTTTTTAAGTGATGCCACACTGCTGTATGTAGGATGAAGACATTTGATTTATTCAAAAAATATGTCATAGAAATGGTCTTCACTTCTCACTTCTCAAGGTTTAGCAAAGAAAGAAAGAAAGAAACCGCTTCTGATCAGTGTTAATAGGTTCATCAATACAAGTAGACTGAGGTGATCAATACACACAATCTCCTGAAATTCACTCAGCTGTTAAACAAGAACTTCTCTTAATGAGACTTTAGAGACAACTTGAAAAGAAATTCATTTAGATTCAGCCACTTCTTTTTCACTCTTTTAATTTCCCCTCCTGTAGCACAAAGGAATTTATAAGCATCTATCTGACCGCATTATAGGAAATATATTATCTATTTTAGGTCTTCATTTTAGGTCTATAAAATGTGAAATACTCAAACCCCCCCAAAAACACTATGCTTTTTTGGCAAGTGACTATGTTCTACATTTTTGTGTCATATCTGGCCTATTCATTGTTGAAAGTTTGGGATCTCCACTTTAAATTTAAAATAAGTTGCTGTGGGTTCAAACAAAGTTTGTCTGAACAGCACGAGTTCATAATGATAAATGAGGTTTATGTCTTTTTAGAAAGTATAATGAAATATGAAATAACGATTTTCCAGCTGCAGCCTTAGACAACTCTTGGACCTAGAGGCTACGATCATTTGGGTTGTTTTGTTTTTTCAACACCAGTTTCTGTCTACTTTTCTTAAGGAGCCTGGTTGTAACAGTTTCTGTAGTACTTGACTCTGTGCACAGTTATGCTCAGGTGCTCATATAAGAATTAGTTTTCTCCTTGAAAATAAAGGCTATATTTGTTATGTGATTTGAAGTATTCTATCTGTTTTAGTGTTCTTTATATAAAGATTTAGATGATTTAATTTTAATTTCACCATTTTGTAATAATAATAATAATAGCTTTTTTGTTTTTACTTTACTAGAAAGTGCTTTAAAGAAATCACTTTAAAACACAAACACGTTGAAATAAAATAAGAGATAAAATAAGAATAGGCATCACACAGTGGTTTACAACAATATATGTGTAAAACATAAACAAGTCAATGTGCAAATGAAGGAAAACATAGAATAGACATCACAGAGTGAAATCTGAAATAAAAATGTGTCTTAAGAAGTAAGAAGTGAGATAAAACCAGGACCAGAGTCTGAGCCTGATCTCCTCTGGTCTAGAGTGCAGGAGCCCTCACATAAGGCCCTGTCTCCTTTGGTTTTAAGCCTAGACCTTGGAATAGTTAGAGATATATTATTAAAAATCATTTAAAAAATAAGTCAGTGCAAGGACGCTAATGCTGGGGTCGAGGTGCAGTGTTTTGGACTAATTGTAGGCGTTTAATTGATTTCTGACTGAGACAGGCATATAGGGAGTTATAGTAGTCAAGGCGGGAGGAGATAAAAGCATGGATGAGTTTCTCCAGATCTGTAACCTTAACCTTGGCTATATTTCTCAAATCCTGAAAACATGAAATAAAACTCAAAAACTTTCTTTAGATCTCTACAAGATTTCTGGCTGAGGGCTTAGCATAAGTCATCTAGGTTTGCCAGGATTTGAGCTCTATGAGCTGGGGTAGTACAATGACTTCAGATTTTGTAAGATTCAATTGTTGAAAGTTGTGTGACACTCGGTCATTTATTTCAGCAAGGCATTTGTGAAGTGTTGCAATGTTAGACTGGTCACCCGGTTTGATTGGGATATAGAGCTGTGTGTCATCAGCGTAATACTGGACATTATATTTGAGAATGAAATTACAGAGAGGAACAATGGAGAGGGAGAATAAAATGGGACCTAAATTGAACCCTGAGGGACACCATAGTGACACCAGTATCTTCAGCCAACAGTGTTCTTTCTTCACTTTGTTCATCTTTATATACAGTCTATGGTTTATACATTAATAATAATTTTATGAAGTGGGAGCCCAACACTGACACCATCATCAAGAAGGCCCAGCAGAGGATGTACTTCCAATCCAATCCAATCCACTTTATTTATATAGCACAATTTAAAAAACAACAAGGTCACCAAAGTGCTTTACAGCTCAGGATGCTCAACCTGCTTAAGGACCTGCTGATCCACTTCTACACAGCCATCATCCAATCTGTCCTCTGCACATCCATCACTGTCTGGTTTGGATCTGCCACCAAAAAGGACAGGGACAGACTACAACGGACAGTCAGGACTGCAGAAAAGATCATCGGTGCTAACCTGCTCTCCCTTCAGGACATTTCCAGAGTCAGGAAACGGGCAGGAAACATCACTGCAGATCCATCCAGAGATGCTCACAAGTCTTTGAGCTAGAGTCCAAGTCAAGTCTCAAGTCTCTGAGCAAGAGTCCAAGTTAAGTCCAAGTTAAGTCTCAAGTCTTTGAGCTAGAGTCCAAGTCAAGTCTCAAGTCTCTCGTGGTTGTTACGAATGTTGTATCACCTGCTGCGTTCAATCCAGGGTGCTAAAAACTGTAACCGGTTTTTAACTTAAAGAGCACAACCATGTAATGTGCAATGCAATCAATGACAGCTTAAACTACTGTAAGTCAACACCCATTGACTTCTTGTTGTATGAAGTTTAAAGCCAAAGTTAATGATGAATAGCACAGTAGCTGTGGTGTTTGTTGTCCTCTCTCACGTGCGGCCGCACGCAGCAGATGCTACGTGTTACATAAGCAGGTTATAGGTAATGGAGGGAGGGAATAACGGCAAACTCATCAGAAGTTTCCTAAAAATAAACACACGACTTAAGTCCGAGTTGCTAACTTGAGTCCCCATCTCCGGATCCATCTCACCCTGGACACAACCTGCTCCAGCTCCTCCCCTCTGGTAGGCGCTAAGAGCACTCTACGCCAAAACCAACAGACTCAGAAACAGTTTCTTCCCACAAGCCATCACTCTGATGAACAGCTGACTCTGACTCCCAGTGACAGGAACAGGAATTATTGCACAGGAATCTGTTTACTGGCTACCACTTACCATATATTTATTTATTCATCATTCTCTATTTCAGAGCTGTTCATACTGTTAACATTGTCATTTTGTATATTGTATATACTGTAAACCAAATCCACCTACCTCTTGTACATAACACCTGCACATAATACTTATTTATTCCAGCATTCTTTGCACTCATCACACATGTACATACTAATAACAACAATGGTAATAATAATTTTCTCCTGCATCCTTTGCACTCTGCTCATTGCACTATTGTCTCAATCAATCTGTTTTGTTTATAGTGTGTATATATGTACATATACTGTATCTCTATCCTGTGTTTGATTTTATTACTGTATTTATTGTGTGTATTATTGTATAAGTAAGCTCATCGTGAGCATTTTTCAAATCCAGAGTCAAATCCCTGTATGTGTACACATACCTGGCAAATAAAATTGAATCTGATTCTAATGTTATTTTTGGTTCTTGTATGAATTAAACAAACAAGATAAAACATGTTAATCAGGGAGCTTTAGAGCTTTTGGTAGGTGGATTTTGTTACCTTTGGACAGAGCCAAGCTAGCTGTCTCCCCTTTTTTCCAGTATTTATGTTTAGCTCAGCTAATCAACTGCAGGCTGTAGCTTGAGAGTTTTATCACTCCTTTCATCAAACCTACGGCAAGAAAGCAAATAAGTGTATTTCCCAAAATTTAATTCCAGTACAGAAAAGTCAGTTGTGGCTGAAAAGACAGAGAAAATGCCATAAATAGAGCAACAGTTTTCCTCTTTTAAGCATAGAGATGAATAATCACAACAAATAAGGGGAATCAGAGTATCTTTGAAATGATCTGGATCAGGGATTATACTTTAGGAAATCCTGCATGTCACACAAAATGAAAATAGGAAACTAATCTTTCTAATAAACAGGAAGCAGAGAGAAGCAAGTCTCTTGTTCATCACATCCAAATATTCAGATCTTTTTATTCTGAAACCCCAAACAGCAGCCGACCAACCAACACCATCTGCCCCCCAAATCTGCTGACTTCACCCCTCCTCCCAACCACCCCACCCCCCACCACCACCACCACCTCCCTCCCTGCCCCCCACCCCACCAAATCAAAACCAAAGCAATGCTTTTTTTTATCTGCAGATTCTCAGACAATGCCTGGAGGATCCCGTAGCCTAATCTCCCCAATCCCCCCGTCCCCTTTATCCCACTGTTAAAGAATGTTTGAAAGGGCGACACCAAAAACTCCACAAAAAAAAAAAAAAAAAAAAAGACCAAGGGGGTTGGAGAGGGGGTCGGTAACATCTGGGATGGTGTATGGGGTAAGAGGGGGGTGGAGTTTTATAGTTGATTTTAAAGTGAGGGTGTTTATGGATTTATGGAATAAAAATCTGTTTTCTGCTTTCAATTTCATTTTAAATTGCACGCATAAACAGTAGTTTTTAAAAATAAATATACCATCTGAGTTAACTACTATTAACTATTTAGCATTTATAAGCAGTATATACACACATAATAAATGGTTTCCAGACACTATAATCTTTAGATATAAGGGCATAAGTATTTATTTATGTACAGCATTTGTTGACAATTAAAACTGACATGTTATATTGTAGTGTTTTACTATATTGTTTTATTTTATTTTATTTATTATTTATAACAATAACAAATACATAGAATTTAGAATCTTAATTAGATAGATAGATATTTATTAGTCCATAGACAACTACCAACAAAAACATCACCAGAGTATATTATATTATATATTAAAATAAGATCTTCACACACAGAGGCTCAGTTATTTCTTTTACAGTTTGTTCATCGAATAATATATACTTATATCTGCTTACAGCTTATAAACCATTTCTTAAATGCTAATGCTGTCTATAAATGCTGAATAGGAGAGTCCGTTGCCCAGTCTGGGAATTACGTAAACATTTATAAGTCCTCAGAGCAGGCGTTTATAGTAAACATGAGCCTAAAATTCAGGACAATTTGCTGTAGATGTAGCTAAAAAAAATAAAAAAAAACATCCCCACGTTTCCAGGTTTGCTGACACTTGCATCGTCTGCATCATTCCGTCAAAAAGGCCGGAGGAATCTTCTCTTTGACCTGATGTAAAAACAAAAAGAGATTTTAAAAAGTCAAGGTTTATAAAATGACAAAGTTGCTGTGTCAGTGTGGCACTTGAGCGACACACAGGCCCACTCAGAGTTTGGAAGGGTATTATGTTTAAAACACTTTATTCCTCCCTTCCCTGTGAAAGATTATACTAGTTATCCCATCAAAGTTGAGTAAAAACGCCATTCTTGTGTCTTTAAGCTCTTGCATAGGAGGTCAATAAGACTCTGCCTCTGCTTACAAGGCTGGGCCGGGTGTAATCTTGCTGAAGTTACATTAATTAAATGGTAAGCTCCTTTAGCAATACGTTCCTAAAAGAACTTGGCTGATAATATACTTAAAGCGTTTGCGGGCTGTTTGTTTCAAAGCCAGCAGACGTTTAGCCATGCGGCTCACGTACGGCGGCTTAAAACCTTTCGGCTGGAGCCACAATGAGTGAGCAGCGGCTGGCAGCAGAAGTGAAATTCAAGTTATCAAAGGAAAACATATTTGTCTCAGTATGCTTGATTTACACATTAAGACTCACAGTTTTGGTCTCTGGAAATTTGGACAACTTTGGGCTTTTCGGTTTGAATCTGCAGAGCTGGAAGAGAAATATTTTGTCCAGGAGGAAAGTTTTTTGATCCTGATTTTGGGCCAGTGTGGAAATTAAATTATACAACTGTGAGAAAACCATTGGACATTTTTGTGGTGTTTTATTAATAATCTTGTTGCATTTTCTTATCTTGAAACATGTGTAGCAATGCCTGGACTGCCGCTATCTAGTGAAAACCAAGTACCCATATCTCTAAAATTGGTGATTTTAAATAATTAGGTATTATCCCAAATAAACCATTTAAACCCATTTGTTTATCTGAAAAAAAGTCACAAAGCTGAAAACAGGATTCTCTTGATCAGCTCATGAAAAGTTGATGTTTCGAAATACAAATCACTTAGGTCCCAAGGTCTTTCTATACAATAATGCACAATAATGGCTGACTATCACCGCGACATCTTGTCAATGAAAACCTCAAAACAAGGCAGGAATCTGGCCGTAGACTCGCAATTTGGTAACCACATTAATTCTGTGCCCTTAAAAATTTAACAATAATAAGAAACTCTACAACACACTGCTGTCTCACGACTGACTAACCAAGACAGAGAGAGCAGAAAGACATTAGCTTCCACTGTTTCACAGAATAGAATCATAAATCTAAGTGCTTGTATACTACATGAAGGTTTTAGGCAGGTGTGTAAAAATCCTGTAAAGTCTGAATGTTGTGGAAAAGATAGTTGAAGATATTGTTAATAGATTATATTTATCAATTAACAAAATGCAAAGTGAGTGAACAGAAGAAATATCTGAATCAAATCTAAATTTGGTGTGACAACCGTTTGCCTTCACCACAGCATCAATTCTTCTGTAGTTACACTTGCACATAGTTTTTGAAGTAGTGGGCAGGTAGGTAACTCCCTCAGTCCTGTGGATTTAGGCAGCCTCAGTTGCTACTGTCTCTTCATGTAATCCCAGACAGACTCGATGATGGTGAGATCAGAGCTCTGTCATGACTTCTTCTTTAGGCTGAAGATAGATCTTAATGGCTTTGTTTGGGCTTGTTGTCAAATATAAATATAATCACAAACATTTTTGCTTTTTGAAAGCACTCTTACTTTACACACCTGCCTAAAACTCTGGCACGGCACTGTATATTTATCACTAAATGCTGGAGCAGCAGGATTTGTCACTAACTTGCTATTAGAAATTGAAACAGCCAGACCTCTTAGATCTTATGGAACTACTTTATTCAGTTTGAGGGAAAAAAAGGATTGGTGAAGCTTTATTTATTCATGCACCACACCACTTTGACCACATTTAAAAATATGACCAAAAATTATTATTCTCTGCAGCTTTCCAGTGTTAGTGTGTCTTCATTTGGTTTTCTTTTTATATCAGGCTTAGCTATACGTGTTTATAAAGTATATGTATACATATAGTTCCTTACATTAAATTCACTCTATTAATCATGATAATAATACAAGAGTGTCTATTACTGGAGAGATACAGAAACATCTTGTCATTGTGCCAACAGTGAAACACATGACGTGCTGGTGAATCGGTCTCACTGCTCCACGCGGGGAATGAAACGAGCAGGAGGAGCTCTTTCAGAGATATTTGTGTATCCAAGAGCAGCTGCACACAGCAGTATATTTTCAAAATGCCACTGTCGCTTTATAAAGCGCTGGTTCAGGGCCAAAATATATCTCTGATCTGCTGTTAATGAAGCGTAGAGAAGAGTCAAAGCAGAATTCAGTTGTTAATGCTCCAAATATCTGGAACAAACTCACAGAAAACGGGAAGTTTGCACAAAATCTCAGGTTGTTTTCATTTAAGGCTTGAAGATTTTCTGTTTACCACTGACTAGGGACAATTCATTCATATCTTTCACTGCACTGTAAATCTTATTATCCCACTTAATCTGTTCTGTTATTTTATTTTTGTCTTCTGTTTTATTTAATTCTCTTTAAATCCTCTGTACGTGCCTTTTATATTTTGAATTACTGCATGTAAAACTGATTGGGTACACAGCCTCTGCATCTGTTTGTGTATCTAAATCATATTCATGCTCTGCCTTGTACTTGTCATAATCAATAGAAAATAGCAGCTGTTGATAGCAACAGTGAAAATCAAATGTGTGTATGATTTTGACACCTTGTACTTTACATGACCTCCATGTGCTTTTTCGCCTTTTAGTAACAATTCAACATCGTCCCTCGGCTCTCCAGTGACTCTCACCGGGGTTTTGCAGTAATTAACACGATTTGTTTGGGGAATTCCCTCACCATCACTTGGCAGATTTAAGTACTACCCATTGCCAATTATTATAAGTGAGAGACCGCAGAAACAATCATCTTTAAATACTGGAAGATCTGCGTAATTATGCAGAGGGGACAATTAATCCTTCAAACTTACATGAAAAATCACAAAATATAAGAAATGCTTCAATGACACAGTGATACTGAACATTCAGCGAGTCACGAACAACTGTGTGTTTCAGCAAGAGAAGACGTTTGTAGCACCAGACCCCCCCATCCCTTCAAATATCAGCCCTCACAAATCAATTTTACACATGATCGCAACCCCGCGCCCTCCTGCCCGGCAAGCCCCTCCCCTCCAATTAAGCCTCCACATTAGCATATATATGATATCAGTGGTAAACATCACTCGGCTGGTAATTCACAAACGCTCCTGGATAATAGGAGGGTTGAACACCTATTAACCCCCGGGCCGGCAGCACAGAGGCAGGCTGGGAAATTCCCCAACCCTCTCCCTGAGGAGCTGCGACTCTGAGAGCAGAGAGGTGGAGACGACGACAGGCTTTGATGAACACGGAGAGAGACTGCTGATGGAGGAAGTGAAAGGATGTCACTGTGGTAAACTGTGGTAGCTGTGTGTGTGTGTTTGGGAAGCAACGTTTAGAAGCCAGAGAAGGCTGAGACTTAATTAAGCATCCCACCTACCCCAATCCCCACAAATCAGGCCTTTCTGGAAAATTGCCACTTACTGGAGGAGAGAGTGAATCTTTAGAAGGCAGAACGACTCTCCAGGGAAAACTGCAGTGAGCATGATAGTGGCCATGTGACTGACGTTAACTCATGACTCAGCACAAAGCAGATACACATTTTACCTGTACTGTGTGTAATATTAAGATGTCAGCCAATGGTATATCAGAATTTTCCATTTCCTCTGAATGTAATGCAGCTCGTCCTCACCAGAAAAACAGCAGTTTTAGTCAATTATGCAGCAGTTTATTACAACCCATATTTATGTTTATTGTTAGGAGACCATGGTTTAAGTTCTGTGTGAAAGAAAATCAAAGTTTACATGTTTTAAGTACAATAACGTTACGAAAGGTACTTACTGTATTTTAACCCAAACCACAATCTTTTCCTAAACCTATCTAAACCATGACCACATCACAACGTTTACCATGTGTTAAACATCACGAGACGGTCCGGTCCTGGACTGATATTTTGCCAACGCACGTACATTGACGTTTTGAGAAACAGTCAAATTTGTTGTTGTACTTTCCAACGTACATATATTGTTTTGGTTACACTTGAAAGTCGACCTATATATATATATATTGTTATAGATTTTAGACACATTCAAACATCTCAGACAGAGCACACCTTGCTGCAAACATTTGGACTTTCCACTATTGGAATTATCTATAACGTCACCTGTTGGCTGGCTGTGTTATTGGTTGGTTGTGTCCTGTTCAGGTCTCGTAGATGCATGTTGGAATTATTACATCCTCACGTTGCTTTCAAGCTACAAGGTGATGGCATTTTCTTTTATAAGACGTGATGTTTTGCACGTACTGTTGATGCTCCACATAAGGGGCAGCAGATGTTGGACGGGATTATCAACATGTCAATGAGTGTAACCGGAAGAACGCCATAGACCAAACAAGGCTGCACGCAGCTGCTCAGTGCTGAGGAGGAATTCTAATTAATTATAACTCATATCTATTCATGGACATATTTAATCACCGTTATACATTCCTTGTAAATAAAGAAGTCAAGTATTTTAATAAAACAACAGTTGAATATCCTGTAAACAATACTGTTTACTTATTTAAGTTTAGATTTTTGTGATCTCCTGTTTCTGAAGCATTTAAAATGCTTTTCAAAATCCTTGAGATACATTAATAGTAAAAAAATCTGCAAAAATCTATGATAAATTATGTGAAAAACACTGAATTTCACACAAACCCTGTTAATGCTGGGGTACAGAGCCTATGGAAGAATGGTTCTCAAACTTGTTCTGTCATGCCCCCCTTCAGAAGCTAAAGAAATGATGCCCCCCACCCCCACCACAGGTAAGCAGATGTATTTCTCATCAATAATAAACAATATTAGGCAAGCAACACATCAAGAAAGAGGTCAAAAAGATAGCATTAGCAAACTCAGTTTTTTTTTTCTTTCTTTCCCTACGTAAATCATAAAACTTTGAACTCCAATCTCCCCCGCACCTCCCCCCCGGTTATCCTCCCTCCTCCCTGCAGTGGCTCTATTCCCCCCCAGCTATAGAGGAATCATCAAGGGAATCAAGTAATTTTAGGGAATTATTAATATTAATAAAACTAACTTCTATGGCACAGCATGGTGTGTAAAGGTCCTCAAATATCAAAACATTCATTAATCAAACTTGTAATGTTGATCAGTTGCATTATTCAGAGGCAGAGTTTCTGATCTGGACCTGGTCATGAAGTTGACCAAGTTGGTTTTTGCAGTGATCTATTTAGAGACAGACGACAATTTAAAATAAAACATTTAAAGTCTAAACCATCTACTAAAACTTCATCTGCCATCACTGTTATCTTGTTTACCTGCTGTACTGAGACCAGCAGCTCATGTCACTGATGCTATCCAGCTGCTAATTAGCAACGAGGGAGTGAGTTGTTTCATCACAATAAAATCTGTCAAGGAAACACTGGCCTGTCACCTCTGTAACCTCCTTCCATTGTGAAACAGTGAGTTTAACTCATCGTTAACTTCCCGTTAGTCTCCATTATCTCTCTTGTGCTGTCAAACATGCTTCACAGCAGCTTTCACTCTGTGATGGTTACTGTTGTAAAAAGTGAAGTAAGAAAAACAACGTCAGAGATGAGAGTAAAGAAAGGATTCCACTTCAGTAAAATCTTTATTTCTCAGAGAGAGTTTCGGCACGGCTCGTTTGCAACCTGTAAGTGACCAGCTGATGTTTGATGCACGAAACAAAAATCAAACTATTGTCTTGCACCAATATAAGTTAGTTAACATGTAAACAGTTAGCATAACAGTTACTTTTAATGCTCTGGGAAGTTCTATAGCGCTAAAAGTAGGTGTAATATATAAATAAAGAAAAGTCGGGGTAAGGAGGTGGGTGGGCCAGAACCTGTACTTTCAGCCAGGAGACTGGTCTTTGTTTCCTGTGTGCAACAAAAAAGTCAACAGTGGTTGTTCTTAGTTAAGTTACGTGAGTTACATTATTTAACTTGTGTAACTTAAGTAGTAATGTAATAATTTCAACCCAAATCATGATCTATTCCTAAACTAACCAAGTAGTTTTATTGCCTAAACCTAACCAAACTGCAACGTTTTGCAACGTTACCCCCTCTTTTTATTATTAAAGTCTAACCAGGCATTGCATATTTATTCTTGCTAGCTTGATCTGCAGAGGCCTGCACGTCCAAAAATGAAGCTAAAGGGCATTAAAAAGCAACGCCAAGGGGTCTTGGCCAAGCATCCATATGTGACGAGTAGGGATCGACTGTGGTCAGAGAGCACAAATTAGGTCTCTGAACAACAGAATTCACTTCTTCCACAGCTGATTTTTCGAGATGAGGCTGCAAATAACTTATCTGATGTTAAATGTTCAAACTGTCCTGGTCAAAGCCTGGTCCCAGAGTACTGACACATTTCACGTGCAGAAATTAAATCTTAATGGTATGCTACATTTTTTGTGTTCGCACTGACGCCATGAAAAAGAGTCTTTGTCCTGTAGAAACCAGTTATCAACATGTGTCCATATGAAACACTCTGATCCTTGCAGGCTTCATATCTGTGTGGTCACTTCATACTCACACAATTAACCCACCGCCAGGCTCTGGAGACTTAAAACAAACAGCTTTTGTTTGAGTGGCCTCTGACACTCAAGTGTTTGTGCGATGGTTTTATCTTGTGATGCAGTGAGCGACAGCCGCTGAAGGTGCGGTATATATTATGGTTTTGGATTAAAGATTAAAGGCCAGTAAAGCCCGTGAACAGTCCTAATCCTGCTCTTCAGTGCAGCTCAGCACCAGGCCCCCAGAAGCGCTGATCCACGATCAGCTTAGTTTATCATCAGGGGCAAAATAAACCTGTTGCAGAGCAGAAGCACTTACATGAGAATTTACTCCATAAAGGAAATGTAATATAAATGATAAAAATAAATATGACATCCTCGGACAAAGGATTGGTTCTGACTTAGCCCCACCTGTGAATCTCTGTAAGCAACTCTGACTTGGTCCTATGCCTTTATACCCTTATCAAAAAATCAAAACATTATTTTTAACGTGTTATCAGCCGGCAGATTTTAGCCTTAAAGGTATTTTTCTGATTCCTTCCTGTAGTTGTAAAATGTTTGTCTGGTGCAAAACCAGCGTAACTTGTTATATTGATCGCGTCATATTGCTTACATTTCCCTCTACTTTCAGCTACAACCCACTTTACCTGTAAGTCGTAGGTAGGATTGGAAAGAAAAAGAATGTCAGCCTAATGTTTTATTTATTTTCATTTTATTTTAACAGTGAAAACAGACTGAGACATGAGTCTCTTTTAAGCTGTACACATGTTAACACGTACAGTAGATACACAAACAAGTGAATATATAACAAAGACTTAAAACATACAAAATCAAGATGAACTATTCAAGGGAAACAATTACATACACAACCATAACGATTCTTTGTAACATTTCTAAATTGGGTAAATGACACCAGTGTTTTAATTGAGTTTGGTCTGCAGTTTGTTCCATAAATATGGAGCGAAAGAACTAAAAGCAGTCCTACCCAACTCTGTGGAGACCGCTGTCTAAAGTATTCCACGTCTGTGATCTTGTGTTTATACTTATTACTCTAGTGGAAAATTGGGGATAAAATGTAGAGAGATAGCTTTAAAAGACGTGCTGTATGAATAAAGAAATGAGAAACGTCACAGATACACGTCCATCCCACATGCTGATATAAAACACAGTGAGCACACTGTGGCAAAGAGCATCCAGTGGTAGCTGAAGCATGCATATAGATGAGATGTATTAAGTATTTTTAACTCTCTGTGGCTCTGACCTTTAACCTCCTGAAACTCTAACTTCCACTTTAGGTGATTTTAACGCCTTCTTCAGGATCCTGAGACACCAAGCTTGGGTTTAGCATCTGGGCGGCTCTCACTATTGATTCCTTTATTGAGACGCCAACATGGACACAACAATAAAAATGTTTTTTTCCTACTGATTTCCCAGAATCCTCTGCAGAGCTTCTGCTGTGGGGCTTCGGAGCTCACGCAGGCGGATCCAAAAGCAGTTTAACCCCATCTTTATTCTGCCTCACAATACCAGCAGAGAAAAACTAATTAGGTACATTTCACCCATTTCCATGTTAATGTTTTGTTTGTTGCCATTGTTTGAGGAGACAATGGGAAGAGATGCTAATGAAGTAGTCCCGATAACAGGGACTGTCCCATTCACAGCCATTAACCCAGAGGCCGCACTGATTCACCCCTACCTCACTCCCACAGACAGAAGATTTAGCCAGAGATAAGACAGAAGTGACTTATATATATATAAAGGCAAGTTCCTTTGTTTTATTTAAAGCATGCTGTTGTTGTGATGTTAGCTGTAGCAGCAGCAGCTGTTAGTGACAGTTTTCTAAACCACAATTTAGCTAATGTTATACATAAATATGTATGTAAATGTACTTGCTGTGCCGTTATTCGCTCTATATCACAGTATTGGATTTCTACAGCATTGCTAAGCAAGAGAAATACCAAAATGTAAAAGTATTACTGTTACAAGAAAGTTCTGTTTTCAAAATGTCATGAAAGTTTTGTCAACAAAATGTACTTAAAGTATTGAAAGTACTAATTATGCAGCAAAATGAGAGGGGTCTCTGTGTTAGATTTTTATATAATATATGTTGGATTTATATAATAGATGCATCAATGTTTATGTAGCATTTTCATGTTTCATTTGCTGGAGGTGAAGTTATGTATCTTTTGCAGATTATATTCCCCTAGAATTCATTTGGTGACACAGAGTGATGCCAACGGTACGCTTTGTTTTACTGAAAAGGAGACCACAGCAGTTCAACCAGTGCTAGATGTGTGTTTATGTATCTACATACAAAGGAAGGTCCTGTGTTGTGTTATCGAGGCTACCCATATTCAAAATAATAACAAAGATTTGGAGAAACTTTCAGCATATCAGCGTTCTGACACATAGAGAAGTATATGTTTCTTCTTCATATATCAGCGTTATTCTTGTTTTTGTGTTTGAGTGTGTCTCAAGGAACTTATATACAGGTGAAACTTGAACAATTAGCATATCGTGCAAAAGTTCATTTATTTCAGTAATTCAACTTAAAAGGTGAAACTAATATATTATATAGACTCATTACATGCAAAGTGAGATATTTCAAGCCTTTGTTTGATATAATTTCGATGATTATTGCATTATTGTAGGCTCAAAGTGTCACACTCTAATCAGCTAATTAATCCAAAACACCTGCAAAGGGTTCCTGAGCCTTTAATTGGTCTCTCAGTCTGGTTCAGTGGAATTCACAATCATGGGGAAGACTGCTGACCTGACAGAAAACCATCATTGACACCCTCCACAAGGAGGGAAAGCCTCAAAGATAATTGCAAAAGAAGTTGGATGTTCTCAAAGTGCTGTATCAAGGCACATTAATAGAAAGTTAAGTGGAAGGGAAAAGTGTGGAAGAAAAAGGTGCACAAGCAGCAAAGTCCTCTTTTCTGAAGAGAGCAAATTTTGCATCTCATTTGGAAACCAAGGTCCCAGAGTCTGGAGGAAGAATGGAGAGGCACACAATCCAAGATGCTTGAAGTCCAGTGTGAAGTTTCCACAGTCTGTGTTGGTTTGGGGAGCCATGTCATCTGCTGGTGTTGGTCCACTGTGCTTTATGAAGTCCAGAGTTAGCGCAGCCGTCTACCAGGACATTTTTGAGCACTTTATGCTTCTTTATGGAGATGCTGACTTCATTTTCCAGCAGGACTTGGCACCTGCCCACACTGCCAAAAGTACCAAAACCTGGTTCAATGACCATGGGATTACTGTGCTTGATTGGCCAGCAAACTGGCCTGACCTGAACCCCATAGAGAATCTATGGGGCATTGCCAAGAGAAAGCTGAAAGAAATGAGAGCGAACAATGCACAAGAGCTGAAGGCCGCTATCGAAACATCCTGGTCTTCCATAACACCTCAGCAGTGCCACAGGCTGATGGCATCCATGCCACGCCGCACTGAGGCAGTAATTCATGCAAAAGGGGCCCAAACCAAGAGTACATATGCATGATTGTACTTTTCAGAGGGCTGACATTTCTGTATTTAAAATGCATTTTTTATTGATTTCATCATGTAATATTCTAATTTTCTGAGATTTTGAAATTGGGGTTTTCATAAGCTCTACGCAATAATCATCGAAATTATATCAAACAAAGGCTTGAAATATCTCACTTTGCATGTAATGAGTCTATATAATATATTAGTTTCACCTTTTAAGTTGAATTACTGAAATAAATGAACTTTTGCACAATATGCTAATTTTTCGAGGTATGTGTGTGTGTGTGTGTGTGTGTGTGTGTGTGTGTGTGTGTGTGTGTGTGTGTGTGTGTGTGTGTGTGTGTGTGTGTATATATATATATATATATATATATATATATATATATATGTAACGTGTTTTTATCCTGTTATACAGTGGGTACGGAAAGTATTCAGACCCCTTTAAATTTTTCACTCTTTGTTTCACTGCAGCCATTTTCCAAAAATCAAAAAAGTTCATTTTATTTCTCAGTAATGAGCACATCTTGACAGAAAAAAAACAGAAATGTAGAAATTTTTGCAAATTTATTAAAAAAGAAAAACTGAAATATCACATGGTCATAAGTATTCAGACTCTTTGCCGTGACACTCATATTTAACTCAGGTGCTGTCTATTTCTTCTGATCATCCTTGAGATGGTTCTACACCTTCATTTGAGTCCAGCTGTGTTTGATTATACTGATTGGACTTGATTAGGAAAGCCACACACCTGTCTATATAAGACCTTACAGCTCACAGTGCATGTCAGAGCAAATGAGAATCATGAGGTCAAAGGAACTGCCTGAAGAGCTCAGAGACAGAATTGTGGCAAGGCACAGATCTGGCCAAGGTTACAAAACAATTTCTGCTGCACTTAAGGTTCCTAAGAGCACAGTGGCCTCCATAATCCTCAAATGGAAGACGTTTGGGACGACCAGAACCCTTCCTAGAGCCGGCCGTCCGGCCAAACTGAGCTATCGGGGGAGAAGAGCCTTGGTGAGAGAGGTAAAGAAGAACCCAAAGGTCACTGTGGCTGAGCTCCAGAGATGCAGTCG
>NC_060157.1:28249025-28285839 GCF_021292245.1 Micropterus dolomieu | reverse complement strand
GTTTTATGGTCAGGGATAGCACTTAGAGAAAGCAACTTTTCCACCCCCCTTCCGTTGGGGTCTCTTCAGCAGTCTGTTGAAGTTGATCTTTAACCCCCTGCTCCTCTCTGGGAGAGGAAAAGAGGAATTTGGAGTAGCTCCAAATTTAATTAATATAAAATACACAAATCCACACCGTTGTCCCACTACATAATTTACCTTTTTCAACACATTGAGTTATAGCCTACTGAATGCCTGATCAAAGATACAAGAATGTAAAGCATGCAGAAGGTGTGGCTTAAAGCTGTATACTGTAAATAACATCATAACACAGTCTTTAGTCACCCACACACCTGCAGGAACTCAAACAGGTCACAAGATGTGTTTACACATTTATTTTTTATGTTTAATTGATTTTCTTATTAAATGTATAGTAACATGATTTGAGCAATAGCCTATTTGATAAGAATGTGTGCTGTTATCAAACTGGAGCTCATGGTGCATCAATCTTATTATTAATCTTTCATCACCTTCATGGTGATCCAACTGCTGCTGAAATAGTTTTTTTCCCCCCTTTTTGATTAATTTAATTCATTGCTTTATTGTGACTGTTAATAATTACAAGAGTTGCAAACCCGACTCTAAAAATAATGACCTTTTAAAAAGATTTCTAAATTATTCAAGGAACCTTTTTTTTGGCGATGTAGTGTTTTGATCAATAGTCTTATTTTAAATTCTAACTAGCCATATTTTTTAAGGCTACTGTTTAAAAACAATAAATGATTCATAGTCTATATGTTATGAAGTAACATAAGTCGCTTTGGATAAATGTGTCGGCCAAATGAGTAAATGTAAATATAATAAACATTTAGTCATCGATCTTTAGACTTTAGACATTCACATTTCATAGATATACTGCTCTCTGTGACTGAGCTGAGCTTAAACACACACACCCATGGACAGTATAATCAGTAGAGCAGAGAGGCAGCCCAGGAGAAGTGAAGCATGTGAAGTGAAGATAACTTCCAAATTGATCGAGTTGACCACTGCTTGTTAATGTAAGTAAGGGCAATATAACCTAAAAAGCCAATAGGTTACTTTATCACTCCTGTTTAGACATGGAGAAACTTATGCCGAAATACAGTAGCCCCTTTAAAAGTGACTTTGCTGTTGCTGCACTAGAAACACAATTTAGTAGTAGTCATATTTAAAATCATAACCCTGTTCTGAATGTAGGCCTATTTTAAAATTGTAGAATTTTAAAAAGCCTTTTTAGTGTATCTGTGAAGATTCTCAGTCATCCATGTCCTAGTTATCCAACGAAGGGCAACTGGACTTGGTTGAAGATACTGGAAGACGTTTCGTCCCTCCCTTTTATGTAGTTCTTGTAATAATGACTAGAATAAATAATAATTTATTTAACCAATAAAAAGCAGTGAATTTGAAAACATGTTCAGTATTTATCTTCAGTCTTATCCCGAATTTTGTTGATTTATAGTGCATCATTTAAGTTGTTTTAATATTATGGCATCAATAGCAAATTTCAATGAATGATGATGTTATTAGACTTACATCTTGATCAAACAGGATATGGTCAGCATATTTATGAAGTGTAATTTATGGGATTTTCTAACGCAAAATTACTCAAAAGAAATGGAATAGACAATCTATTAGTGAAAAACAGGTTGGGCAGAAATGCACGAGTCCTACGAAAGGTCTGGACCACCACCAAATAATTTTCCGAATCTAATTAAAAAATCCACATATGAGGAAATTGATGCAGCACCTTCTCATAAATCACTCGTACAAACACTAATCTGTTCAAAGTGGTTCTTGCGGGCTGAAGTGACTGAGGGAGCAGTTAAAAATGGTGAGGGGGCAAATGTTTTTACATAGTAAAAGAGTGGGTTATCATCCTGCTGTGCCAATTTCTACACTTGTTTTCCTCCTGCAGGTGGCCATAGCCGCATTTTGACTAGATGTGAACATTTTGTTACTTTGCCTTATATTCTAAACCCAGCTCAATTTAAATACAGCATAGCCTACAATTTAGAAAAAAGACTGACTTTTGTAGTGTTTATATAGTATTATAGTCACATTCAAAGTGTACTTTTACACAACTGAAAATGTATAATGATCACACCTTTGCTAAACAATAACCTACACGGTGATGTAAAACTTTATACATGTATACTATATATCAGTGATTCCCAAAGTGTGGTGTGCACGCCTGGGGGTGAGTGAGCTGCCTCTAGGGGGTGCGCAAACAGTAAGCGTGTGTGTTAAAAAAATAAAAATATATTAAAAATAAAATAAATAAAACAGTAAGCGTGTGTCTGTGTTAAAAAATATTTGTAAAATAAAATATATAAATAAAACAGTAAGCGTGTGTGTGTGTGTTAAAAAAATAAAATAAATAAATAAAACAGTAAGCGTGTGTGTGTGTGTGTGTGTGTTAAAAAATAAAATAAATAAATAAAGCAGTAAGCCTGTGTGTGTGTGTGTGTGTGTGTGTGTGTGTGTGTGTGTGTGTGTGTGTGTGTGTGTGTGTGTTAAATTAAAATATATATGTTAAAATAAATAAATAAAACGGTAAGCGTATGTGAGTGTGTGTGTGTAAAAAAATTATAATATATTTAAAAAATAAAATAAATATTAATATATTTTTTTTAATTCATTGATTAAAATATAATAATAATAAAAAAGAAAAAGAAATCAGTATCAAATGTAAAAACAAAACAACTAAAATATAAAACTTGTCAAAATAATAATAATAATTTGAAAATCTGAGGTTCTACTGGTTGTCCTCACTTCATGGCATGAGGAGACATATTTTGCAGCAATTATTTCACATTTGGGCATTTCTCCCAGTAAATAGGGGTGTTTCTGTGTGTCTGAAATGAATTCAAATTCGAGGTATATTTGGGAAATGTTTGCAAAGTGTTTTTGTCTTAGTGTTTTATATTTGGGGCATGTGGTTAGAAAGTGCAGCTCTGTCTCTACCTGTCCCCTGTCACACTGGGAGCAGAGTCTCTCTTCTTGTGGTAGCCAGCTCTGTCTGTGGCGACCCTTTTCTATGGCCAGGCTGAGTTCACTCAGTCTGTTTGTTGTCAACATTTTTCTTAGTTTGGGACATTTTATTGTACTGGTAATATGCCAGTGTGAATTCTCTTTTTAGGGTCAGATAACATTGTAATTTACTTTGTGTTTTGGTCGTTTCTTTCTAGTATTCAATTTATTTTTCTTTCTGCTTGCTGATTATTTGGTTTGGTCTGCTTGAGTTGGTGTTGCTGTTGGGGACTTGTTACTGCAGAGAGCCTCAGGACCAGCTGGCTGAGGGGACTCGTCTCTGGTTTCAGCTCCTGGTATGTTAGGGCTTTGTGATGATATGACTGGGGGTTAACTGATAAGTTGATTGTAAAATTTAAGTGATCTTTTCTGTATTTTTAGTAAGAGGGGGTATTGGCCGAGCTCTGCTCTGCACAGGTTATTTGGTGTTTTTCTCTGCACCTGCAGGATGCTCTTACAGAACTCAGTATGGAAAGATTCTATGATTGTTTTGTCCCATTTGTCAAATTCATTATTAAGTTTTGGCCCCCAGATTTCGCTACCATATAGAATTATCGGTTCTAGTAGAAATTGGAAAATTTTAAGCCAGATTTTGATTTGAATATATATTTTAATGTTTCTTTTTATTGCATAGAAAGCTCTCCTTGCTTTATCCCTCAGATCTTTCACAGCACTTCACTCACTTTCACTCACTGGGCTGAGCAAGTGTAATGTCTGTAGTGGCAAAGGCGTTGCCAATAACAACATAGAATGTTTATCTAAACGCGCAACATGAACAGCGCTAAAATGACTAAAATGTATTCTCTATAGGAGTAAATTTTACCCGCTGGCGCTTATAGGTATAAATGCCCATTTTTTAAATCTGGCTTTATATTTGCATTTTTTAACAATATGCTACATAACACACTTTTAGGAAAAGTCAGAGACTGGGAGACTTGAATATTATATTGAAACAAAGATATATACAATAAAAAAAAAAAACGCGGGTAAATTTGACCCGTTGGCGGTTCTTGTGTTAAAAGCGTCAATTTGAAGAGTGTCATTGAGTGAAACCCCATTGCTGTGACTTTGGGCATGTTCACTGGTGTAACACCGACACTGGGCTGCTCGACATCATAACAGATCGTCATATTTTGATGTTTAGCCTATTGCAACTTCAGTAATATCGGCTGCCTTCTATTGAACACACTTACCGGAGCAGATGTCTATGAAGATTCTCAGTCATCCAGGTCATAGTTATCCAACGAAGGTTAAAATCAAGGGCAACTGGACTTGGTTGAAGATACTGGAAGACGTTTCGTCCCTCATCCAAAGGACTTCTTCAGTTCTGACTGACTGGCAGGGAAACTCAGCTATTTAACCTCAGTGGGGTCGTTGGCCAGGGTCATCGATACTGCTGGTTCGTTAGTGTTCCTGGTTGCTGTGACGACAGTCGTCAAGACTACCGGTGGCCAAGACTGAACGACCATCGTTGGTATCTTCACCTGAGGCCAATAGGTTACGTTTGTTGAGTTTCCTGGGAAGTGATGAAAGGACAGCATTGTAAGTGGGGGATAAGTGGTGGCGTAGACCCCCTCCCCTGTTCAATGACGGCTTCTCAACCCTGGTGTAGATGGCTTCCTTGACACCTCTTTCAAACCATCCATCTTCTCTGTCTAAAATGTGCACCTGGTGGTCCTCAAACGAGTGTCCTCTGTCCTTCAGATGTAGTCTTGACCTGAGGAGTTGGCCCTTCTGTGTTGAGCCATACGTTTGTGTAGTGGTTGTTTAGTCTCCCCAATGTACATGTCTGTGCATTCCTCACTGCATTGGACCGCATACACTAGATTGCTTTTCTTGTGTTTGGGTGTGCGGTCTTTGGGGTGTACCAGCATCTGTCTTAGTGTGTTCATGGGTTTAAAAAACACAGGGATGTTATGTTTGTTGAAAATCCTCCTGAGTTTCTCTGATACTCCAGACACGTATGGATTCACAATGTTGTTGCGTTTGACCTTCTTTTCCTCCTCTCCTGTAGTT
Organism: Micropterus dolomieu; assembly: GCF_021292245.1. Lineage (NCBI taxonomy): Eukaryota > Metazoa > Chordata > Actinopteri > Centrarchiformes > Centrarchidae > Micropterus > Micropterus dolomieu. Next base: position 28,280,775 of record NC_060157.1, on the reverse strand, counting down.
TTGTTCTTCTGAGCTGAAGAATGGGCAAAGAAAGCTATTAGAAGAGCTCCAAACAACTCTTATTTAGCTGACACTCTTGGGCAGATTTACAAGAACTGTTTGATGAGGAAATCAACTGGAGGATATGTCAAACATGGTAAAAGAGGCATTCAACGCATTTAAAGATGTGGAGATGAAAGCTGAGAAAGAAGAGGACCCTGGAATGGAGGACAAAGCTGGTACTGTAAGCCTTTCAAATTTCTTCAACAACAGAGGCCTTTTTGGCTTCATTCAAGTGGCAAATGTAGCCTTTGAGAAACTCCAAGCAGTAACATCTTATCCCTCACAGAAACACAGGAGTTTGATCCAAAATTTAGAACTGGAAGTTAAAGCCAAGTTTAGCTTTTTTGAATGGTACCTAACCTACTCCAAGCCTGACATGACATCCTTAGAGTCATGTTTGTTTGTTACGAACACTACACAACAGCAACAGCAGCTGAATCCAGCAGCTTTACAGACCTTCTAGATTGTCTGAATCACAGCCTTTTCATGTCAAATGGAAGCCGTGCTAGGTTTGCGGAGGCTGAGAAAATAGTGTCTGATTTATAGGCAATCCGAGATGATTTGAAGACCATCTACGAGACAGCAATTGACGATGTCAAAGCAGCTGAGAGGTACATCCTCTCCAACATCATCTTGAGCAACAAGTTGCAAAACTCTCCCCGGCTGACCCCGGTAAGAGACCTCCAAACAATAATACACAGATTCTTGGGCACAAAAGGAGGATATAGAAGCCCTGAGTTTTACCTTTTGGTTCTGCTGTTGTTTTGGCCTGAGGTAGAGCCTCAGGTGGTGCAAGAAGAGGATGATGAAGAAGTCGAACTGCCGTCCACAGAGGATGACGAGTCAGACGACCAAACCTGGGAGGATGAGGACAAGGAAGAGGAACAAGAAACAAGAGAACCTGCACAGCAATCTCTTGAGCTCACGTTTGACCGTGACCTGCAACAGTATGTCACATTATTGAAGAAAGCGTATGACAGATCAAAGTATGCCAAGTACCAAGTAGAGGACATTACCTTTTGCCTCTGTTTTTTTTGGGAAAGGGCTCCGGATTGAGCAAATGGATTCAAAATCAAGGTTGGATGCAATCGTGGAAGAAAAAGTTGACTCTGAACTATGTGATAAACAAAGTAAAGCAATGAAGGAGAAATGGAGACGCATCGATGAAATGTGGATCAAGGGGGAAGTGTGGGGAATCCCAGAAATCCAAGATATCCTCCTTCCAGTCTAGGGAGAGCTATGCCATTCTCCCACGATGCCACAGGGGCGTGAAGAGCAGGACGTGATTCTTTGTGCTGGAGGGAAGAAAATAATGGCCGTAGCAGAGATTGAACCTGATGCTTCAGCACTGAGCCCAATGCTTTTCTATCTTGGCTTCACCATTCAGGGTCCTGTCATCTTCAAAGTGGGATTTCCTCACATGTTCGGACAGTGATTCACAAGGAACACTTTGGGAGTATAATAAATACTCAACAAACATTTGTTCGACAACATTATAGACTTTTTTCCTTTACAAAACCACAGATGGTGATGCATGAAAAGTCAGGGGATCACCAATATCAGTAGTTTTTATCGTCTTGGCACTGTGAATGTCATGGCAACCTGTAATAGTTGCTTAGATATTTGAGTAGACGATATAGTGGTATATTTAAGTTAGGTTTATTTAACCATGTTGTGTTAGTGATTTTTGCAAAGGTGGACAGGCATATAAAACATTTTCTTTCAAAATCAGGTTGACATTTTTATAGGTTGTACCTATTATTTGAATTGATGGGGAAAAGGGAGTTTCATAGGCCTGTGTCCATTTATTTGTCATTTCTGTTGTGAATAATAAATAAATAATTTACCCCATCTTCAATACGGGTTTTTCATACACATATCAATATTTATGGAAAAGGGGGTTTTGTAATTAAACATTTGCTCATGGGAGGTTAGTTCTTTACCTGTCTTTTCATTGTATTTCAGTCTTCCCCTTTGAGTTATATAAAATACTGTCTCTAGCAAAGAGCACTTCTCACTTTCATGCTGAATCGAACCTTCATTATTGTGCATCATACTGGTGCTCTGGCTCAGATATCTGGAGGAAACTGTTCCTTCTGAGTTTCCAGCTGCTGTTCACCTGGTTTAAATCGACACTAAGAATTTCACCAGACATTTGATACCAATACTTGGTGATACAGGGTAAGTTTTACTGTTTCGAATCCGGATGTTCAAGCCCCGCCCTACCTCGTGGCTGAACTGTGACACAGAAGGCTCCATGTGTGCAGGGGGCTGAATTGGCCAGAATTTTACATTACTATTGAAATTTGGTGGATGGATTGGTTGCCAAATGGTAGTGTCCTGTATCTCAGTATCTGTCAGTACAGTTACAGAAATCCATTTTAAATTTGCAGATTAATGTACCTAAAATCCATGAAATAATGTGTCTGTTGCATCAAACATCTAAACATCACTAAATAAAATATGAACATTTTGTTTGTAACACTAAATTGAAATTGGAATCCTGTGTCTTAAATACCTGTGTATTTTCTAGACGAAATGTTGACCCTCTCCAATATGTTTGCCTGGAGACTTATTAATAATTTCATGTAAAATTAGTAAATAAAATCAGATATGCCCCTCTTTAACTTTCTGCACAGTCACAATCACTGATAATATCTGATATCATGCTACCACATTTTCTGATCTATTACAAATTTATTTTAGGATTCAATCCAGTTTCCAACCTGGGGTGAAAATATTGTGGTGTGCAAGCCCTCCAGCAGCCCAAGCAGTGTGTAGTTTTTAGCAGTTACACTAAATAGTGATTGTCACTCTAAACCTCTGACGTGGTTTAATTGAATTAACCATTTAATGTCCAAAGATGTATTAGTATCCAATATTTCTCTCTCTCTCTCTCTCTCTCTCTCTCTCTCTCACACACACACACACACACAAAACCCCCCCTAATGTCCAAAAGATGATATGATGGGAACTAATCATTTGATTTATGCTCATGTTGTCGGCACTCCTGAATGGCCTGTAGTTTTATGAGCTGATGGCGGTAGCAGCATAGCCTGCTATACATCTTCAGTTCATTCAACTCTAACAATGAAGTGACTTACTCAACTAGTTTTTTATCTGTTAGCACTGAGGTTTATTTGTGTGCGACTGACTGGATTTAAAACCCTAGTAGAAATCACTTTCAGAAAGCAGTCAGACTTTGTGCTGGCTGTTTCCTTTTTTGGCAGAAAGTAACAATTAATTTATAAAACATCATTTGGTGTTCAATTTTATTTCCTAGCTGTTTGAGTCCTACCAGAATGATTATGTTTGCAGAAATGTTTTTTTTTTTCATTCCCTATTTCAGATTAGGAAAAAACAAAGCACAAAACACAACAGTTTAAAAAAAACACATGAACAGATGAGAAAACACAACAAAAAGAGAAAACACACACACAAGAAGACACATAAGACTTATTAATTGATTATATTAATAAGAACAGCTTGCTTACAACAACGTGTGACAGCCGTCATGTACCAGCGCCCTAAGCGGTCGAGTGAATTTCCGAGTCGCCCTGAAGGCAACACTTTCCCCGCATCAGACTGCCCACTATCAGCCGTCTGTTTGTCTGTCTCACAGGTGTGTGTGTGTGAGTGTGTGTGTCTACACGTCCTTTTGTGTCAAATGCCGAAAACGCCAGATGAGCAACTAAACGCCCGATGACTGGAATATTTCCCCGGACTGCTAAAACAGACAGGGCTGTTTGTGGGAACAAAAACAAACGGAGCTAACGGTCGTAACGTGTTACCATGTTAGCAGCAGCAGCAGCAGCAGCAGCAGCAGGACGGCAGGTGCATCGTCTGAGACGTTAGCCTCATCTTGTGTGAGCTTCTGAAGCTCTGGGTAAATCAGTGTTTCATCTTTGTACGAAGACAACATAACGTCGCAAGTGCCCGCATTGTCAACGTAAGTAGCGTTAATAGCCTGTCTGTCCGTCGTGTTTTGCTTTTAGCTCATCAACCGTCCCAACAACTGAGCAGCCAGGGGGGGAGATTAGTGCAGCTAACACCGGGGAGGCAAGTTAACGTTAGCTAATTGTTGGTTCGTCAGAAAAACATACTAAATAAACGGTGATAGTTTTTAGAGCAGCTTTTTATAGGCCTGTGTTATGTCCAAGGCTGTCAGGTGACGGACTGGAAACCTTTGCTCAGTAAAGGGGGACACCACCTTTACGTTTCATGTAAACAGCACAGGTTGGTAGGTTTCCAGGTTATCTCAGGGTCAAAGCCTTTAAACGGAGCCGAGACTGTGTGTGTTTTTATTTTAACAAGCTTAACTGAGCAGCAGGACAGCTGACCTTGTTCCGGCGGTTGTATGTAGCAAGACCTAAAGTTGAGTTTTACTTTCATTTTTATTATTTTCATTGTGGAAGGAGGAAGTGTTGTTGGTGGGTAAATCGGTTTCACACAATGGTTGAAATAAGACAAAAGTTAACTTGGTTACTGGAGGCCTAATCACACTAAGAGCTGCAGCTAACACTTGTTTTTATTACTGAATCGTTTGCAGATTGTCTTCCAGATTAATCAAGTATTTATGTTGTCTATAGACATCTGCTTGTGTTATCTAACCATCACTTTAAACCTTATATGAGCTTTGAGAGCCTGGGGACAAGCAAATGTTGAAAAATTGGTTAATCGATTTATTAAAAGCAGTTGCATACAGATTTTTTGTTGATTACTTAATCAATGAATCAATTCATGTTTCCTCTCTAATTCTACAAATGAGGAGGGCAGCAACTACTTTTGATGTATTTATTAATTGCTTCAGGTATTTATTAAGGTGAAATCTTTCCATCGTCTGTAATGTGAGCATTTGTGTTTTGAACTGTTAGTCTGATTTGAAGACATCATCTCAGGTTGATGGGCATTTTTCATATTGATATTTTATAGTATAAATGATTAATTAGCTAATTAAAATTAGCTCTGTCAACGATCCTTAAGTGACTTCTTCATGTTTCTAGTTTTAAGACTCAAAGACATTCACTTGAAAAGCTGCAAATCAAATGTTTTGAATTTTTGCTTTATAAATTACTTAAACAAAGAATCCCCTTTATCCCCACCTCTTCCTCATCCACCTTTTCCCCACTTCTGTCCATCCTTCTGTTCATCCTTTTTCATCTCCCACCACATCCTCCCGCCTCCAGCTCACCCCTCTGACTTCACAGTCTAAAAACTGGCATGGCCTCGGCCCAGTCAGAACAGTCAAGCGTCCTGCAAGAGGAGCTCACCTGCCCGGTGTGCCTGGACCTGTACCGCGACCCTTACTTGCTTCCTTGTGGCCACAACTTCTGCAAGACCTGCCTGGACCGCCTAAAGCGGCAAGCTGATAGAGGTCGCTTTCGCTGCCCAGAGTGCCGCGACAGCCACCGGTGTGGCATCAACTTTCAGAAAAACTTCAAACTAGCCAATATTTCTGATGACTACCGTCACCGGCGCAGAGCTACCACTGCAGCAGCTACAGCTTTAAAATCCAGAGAACTGCTGTCGTGTTCTCTAGCAGCGCAGCCAGCCAGGAGTGTGTTTGCAGTTCCATGTGACTACTGCCCCTCAGTCGCTGCCGAGGCGTCGGGCTCCAGTTCTGCTGGGGACGGGTCCTCCTCTGCCTCCGTTTCTCAGGAAGAGGGTGGCAAGCAGGAAGCTGCTGGTGCTGCCGCTGCTGCGTCGATGTTCGCGGTCAAGACGTGCCTGAAGTGTGAGGTGTCGATGTGCCAGGAGCATGTAAAGCCACATCTGGAGCTGCCGGCGTTCCGCGAGCACCCGCTGACAGAACCGATGAATGACTTCTGGAAGAGGAAGTGCCCAGATCATGATGAGATATACCGGTAGGAGGCATGTGCACTCATATATTGCTGTTAATATTTTGTAAAGGTGGGAACTTACTGAAGCTATTTGAGTCAGTGATGACCAGCTGATATTAACTACGGATACACGGAACACAGTGGAACAATGTATATTTTTATATTATATTGTATGTTTCAGGCTGAAGCTATTTTCATTATCAAGTAATGCTGGGAGTGTGAATTGGTGTGGCTTGGATCTTACTACAAGTTTCTACACCAAGGCTAATTCTTTTGCATACTATGTTTCAATAACGTATACAAAACCCAACTGAACAAACATATTTACATTAATATCTTTTCCACTCCATATTTCCCACATTGCGTTTTTCGCCGCATTTGGAGCGGCACTCACTCCTTAGTGAGTCCAACCTGTTATTTCAATACTGAGCTGTCCTTTATAAGGTTTATCTGAGTTTTTACTTGGTGTGCGTCTCCAGGTATTACTGCATGGATGACAAGGTGTGCGTGTGCAACGCCTGCACCATAGAAGGAGGACACTCTGGACACACAATCAAGACCCTGAAAAACACGATGAAAGATCTCAAGGTACCCTTTTCATTGTCATCGTGGTTCCTGCACAGATTAGAAAATTCTGGATTATTATAAAGGGACATAACGTAGGAAATTCTCACACCTTTTAAATGTTATAGAAATGCTCAGGAAGCCTACAGAACGATTGCAGTTTAAATTCAATGGGACTGAATTTTTTTGTTTTTTATCCCCGCAACATCCCCCATAGTTATATTTAATTCTCTTTATTAATTAGCACTAAATCCTTGTATCAAAATGAATGATTCAGAAATAAATGTGTTGGAGCTCTGCGTTTTGAAGCCTCTTCCATTCGGTTTAACCACCTTTTGATTGTTTGGCTCGCACAAAGTCTTGTGATGAGTCTGGAATCCTGATGAATGGATATCGTCAGTGTTTGGATGGCTCTGTGTGTAAATGAATGAATGAGTCACATGACTCTCTGGTCTTTTTATGGGAGAGTTCAGTCCACTTCCTGTGCTTCCATTCTCCTGAGCAGAGTGTGAAGTTGAGAGGCTTCCAGTTCATTGTTATAGATATTTAGTCCAGAAACCTGTTGTCCCACTCGTCTTGGAAAACCTGGAAAACAGTTGACCTATTTTCCAGGCATGGAAAATGAAAGTAAGTCAAATGTCCTGGAAAGTCTTGTGTTGTCCTGGAAAATTATGTTAACAATATGTTGCGGTTGCTCTGTTTTGTCGCGGCAGCGTTGTGAACACCCCCCCCCCACTTGGTAGCACAGGCTGGATGACATAAATTCAAGTAACCGAAAATCTCTGTAATGTAAGTTGGATAATCTTCCTAAGGTAAATATTAGTCACTGCTGGCTGGTAACTGTTTTTTATTGGGTTTATAGATTAACATTTTCCTCTCAACTTGTTTATAAACGGTTGAAATTTTTTAAATTGGTCAAAACAGCTCTGGCTAGGAGCAATGGTTTCAAATGTGTTGCGTATTGCTGAGAAAGTTGGATAAAAATGAACAGGAAGCCGGGGTTAGGACAATGAATGGGAGCCGATGTGCATCAAACACCAGATAAATATTGACACCTTTTTTATTACCATTACACCGAATTTCAGCTCAGGACCACAGTGATATTATAAAGCTAAAGTTCAAGAGAATACTGGGATTTGTTAGTAGGCAAAATTGTAGGCTCTTATTTATTGGTGTTCAGGCAGCAGTGGTTAAAATATAATTCATTTGAAAGCACTTGAAGAGATGAGGACGCTATTTAGAGCTGAGATCTGTGAAGCCAGAGTTGGCTTCATGTAACACAACACACACAATATTGTCAGTTTTCTACTGTTAGCTATTCAATAAAAGAAATAACATTTCCTGTGGATCAAAACGTTGAGGTGAGATGTTTCAATAGGGGAGGAGGAGGAGTATTTGTCATTGGCACAGTTAGCACTCAATTATGTCTTCAGCCCTTCAGCCCCTACACTTATGTCTTTTGAATTATTTGAAGTTGTAAAATCATTATCTCTGTGCTTTTTGCTCTTCATGTTCTCCAGGGCACACTGGACAAGCAGCTGTACAGGGTTGAAAGGAAGTACAGCATGGCAGAGAGAAAACTCCAGGAGCAGAAGGAGAAGGAGCGACAGAATAAGGTACGATGGCACACATTTAAAATACAACAGGGCTGACCAAGTTTAAGACTAGAAATTAGTGTTTGCTTTGTTACATTTGAATTGATGGCACCACTGAGCTTCTGACCTAATACTGGCATACTGAAATCTTCAACATACCTGGTAAAGCGATCACAATCTTTTGTTTTTAATTGACAGTACCTTATTTTATAGGTGTTTTTCATATGTAATTACTCTATTTTAGTGCTACATGTAAGGCATTTTCAGTATATGAATTTGAATTAGGGCTGCAACTATCACGTATTTGTTCTATAAAAAAATTTAACTCCTATCACAATATCCAAAGTGAAGTCATCAAACGCCTTGCTTTGTCCAACCTAAACCTCAAGACCACAAAATATTCAATTTACAGTAATATAAGAGAGAGAAAAAAGGCAAATTCTCGCTTGTGAGAGCCTTGAACTAGTGAATGTTTGGCATTTTTGCCTTGAAAATGAATTACGAATGATTAATTGATCAAAATAGTTGCCTGTTTTCTGTCAATTGACTGATCATACTGTACTTTTCCCAAAGCAAAAGCACTGTCATCCTGATGACGCCCTGTGTTATTTCTCTTTTCCTCCTCATCACGCCCCTCATCTAGAAGTTTATGGACGACTCGGAGCAGGGCTTGACCAGGCTGGGTGAGGAGATGAAGGCCAAAGTGCACCGCTTCGTCACCAGATTGCGAGAATGCACACGTACTCACTGTGACACCAACGGGCCGGCGATTCAGAAGAACATCTCCAGGATCTGCCAGGACCAGGCCCGTCTCCAGGAGGTCCGCTGTGGCATCGAAAGCCTTATGGCGGAAAACGACCCTTTCCGCTTCATCGAGGTGAGTCACATCGCTCAGCGCTGACGAGCTGTTTGCATGTTTTGGCCCATTAAGCACAAATCACATACTCTTTACACCTACGTATTTGAACTTGCCTTTGAGTTGTAGTAAATAGTGTAAAGTCGTTTATGTGAATCAACTTTTCAATGATTAGTAAACGTTAATGTAGATAGGTAGTGGAGTTCATAATGTAATTAATGTAGGTGGGAAGTGTTCAGTTTTAGAATAAACAGAGACAAATTTGATGGCAGCTACATTTTTTAATACATATGTACATTACAAAAACAAGTTAACATTTGTTAGACATTCCCAGGCAGTCTTGCTCCTTGTGCATAAGGCTGCAACAACCCTTACTACGATGACCAAATTAATTTATCCATCCTCGTCTTTCTCAGTTCTCATTATCTGATTTAGCAAAAATAAACATTTTGTGTATGATTTGTGTCCAATCATCTGTTTTGTACCTTTTTTCAGGCATACAAGACAACAGGAAAACAGTAAGTACTGCACCTATATTCATTCAGGGCGACAACTAACAATTATTTTCATTATCATGTGCTGATTATTTACTCGATTGATTGATTGACCGCATTGTTTAGAAAATGTCAGAAAGTAAAAAGTTTGTTAAAATTTCCCACAGTCCAAAGTGATCTATTTTGATAGCTTGTTTTATTTGACAATAGAAAACCTGACATTTCTGACATTTGAAGAAGCTGTGACCAGCATGTTTGGCATTTTTGCTTAGAAAATCAAACATTTGGAAATCTAATTTTAAAAAAGCCTTAAAGGGGCAGTCATGTAACAATTGATCATACAACACAAACTTTCCTTGTGTCTCTCCTCTGCTCATATCACTCCACTAAGCCTCCTTGCCATATACAAGTGCGATAGTACGATAAGTGCAAGTACGATATATAAGTGCCATGGTAATGAACATAATGAGCCTGAAGCTCGATGTGGAGTGGGGACGTGTTCACACACGTTTTTTTGTACTGTACGCTGTTGTTGACAAAGGAGGGACGGGCAGTTTTTGGGTGATGGTTTCTCAAACATTGTGTTTGCAAAACTTCAGAAGCCACGAGCTGAAGATATTGAGCTTGACTGAGTCACAGCGTGCGTGAGGAGGGAGGCTGTGCAGCGTGTGCATGAGCAGTGATTGACACTGCGTTAGAGACTGCTCCTGGCTCTGATTGGTTGTTTTGGCGGATCCTTGCAAATGGCATCAGGAGCATCAGATTATGTCTAATGTACTACTGTCAGGATATAGTGACAGCAAATATGCCAAAACTGAACCTTTAATCCACAGTGTGTGTGTGCGTGTGCTTTTTAGGTGCCGTAGGCAGCTAAGAAAAAACATGTTCTATCCAGAATACGTGGACATGGAGACGGAGGTTCTTGGAGTGATGATGGAAGAAGAAATGAGAAAGTTCCTTGATGAGGAACTACCATGCCACATTGTTGCTGTCATTAGTACCGTGTGTAAGGAGTTTTCATTCATTAAATCATCCTCAAATTTCAGTTTGTCCTGAACGCTGTCATCCCCATGTGCCATGCTCAAAGATATTGCCTGATATTATTCAGTGAGCTCATTAGACTCACTTTAAGCCTTTTACAAAATCAACAAAATGTCAACATTGATTCTACCGATGCGTTTGATGACAAAACTAGAAAGGCTGTAGGCGATGTAACGCTAGATAACGTCTCATTATATAACATAATGGCAAGGCTTGATCTAACAAAAGGATCCTAATGCAAGTCTTTGATAGAAGGCGATTGTTGAATTCAAGAAATACATGAAAAACATGATGACGTTAGCCCGCAGCCTTTATTATTAGCCTATTTGTTTTTACCGTCATTATTAACTTTCCAGAGAAGAGTAGCCTTCTGCCGGGATCAGTGAGGGATCACAGGAGGAGCCACCAACGTTTTCCTCTGTTCTTTGGACACAACAGTGCCTTTGTCTCCATATCACTGTAAACTTTTTGACAGCATCAATACTCCGCTGGATGCCGGATATGCCGCGGAGACTGTGTCCACTATTTTAGCCCTCTCTCTCTTTCTAATCTCCCCAGTTAAGCATTATGTGGATTTGGATTTCTCAATGGAGGTTACAAACACCTCTAAGTCATCTGAATTGAAGTTCAATCATAGTTGTTGTTTCTGCTCCATTTTCAGTGTATGTTTCATTAAAAGAAACTACCAAAACAGCGATTAAAAGCCCTTTAGCTCGACGAAATGAGAAAAGTGGTATTGGTTGCTAGGTAACAGACATAAAAGTTGATAACCTATGTTGGATTGAGTATTTAGGATTTCCTAACCTGAGATAAGTTAGGATGAAATAGGATTCCTAAAGTTAGTTAGGATTTGCTTCTGTAATACCAAATTGAGAAAAATCCTAATTTAGACTGTTCCTTTCTTAACTCAAGACTTAAAATAGGAACTTTCTGTAACACGACCCCTGGAGAACAAAAACTGAAAATGCACCAGTGACAAATTATCACCTTATAAAGTAGTTACTGTGAACTTGTTAGCACACAGTTTATAACCTATTTACACATCCTGCAGACACAAAGCAACATCTGCATTTATTTTCATGTTTCTGTCCATCTGATAAATGTAAGCCCCAATATTCCCTCTTTTTAGCTGCTAAATGCTCCACTCTGTTCACCATCTAGTTGCTAACTGTCTATTTTTAAAATATAAATATAACATAAGTGCAGTTTCAATGTATCATATTTCATGTTAAAGTGTCTGCTTAATACCAGAGTTCAAGAAGAATTTTTTTTTTTAAATGTGTCCGCTCAGCAGGTCAGCTTTCCGATCTCGAGGAGGAGGAGCAGGAGGAGAATGAGGAAGAGACTGTGGAGGAGGAGGAGGACGACGATGACGACGACGACGACCTCGATGACAGCAGCGTGGAGGAAATGAGGAGCGAGGGGGAGGAGGATGAGGACGAGGAAGAGGAGGAGGAAGGACACGACCGGAGTGAGCTGGCTGATGAGCTTTACAGCCCGGGGGAGGAGGAGGAGGAGGAGGAGGAGGAAGAGGAAGAAGAGGATGAAGAGGAAGAGGATGGAGAAGAGGACGACGAGGAAGAGAGAGGGGTCTAACTGAGGACTTGATTTGTGTGTGTGTGTGTGTGTGTGTATGTATGTATGTGTGTATATATATATATATATATATATATATATATATATATATATATTTACACCTATGAAAGCACTTTGGATTTGATCCGTGACTGCAAAAGATGTTAAGGATTTAAACATCTGTGTTAGAGTTGCACCCGTCTTCTCTTTGAATGTCCCTTAAACGGTTAAGAACTCGAGCAGCTAGCCACATTTTGCCTCAAACCCTGAGATGACGACACTGGATGATAACAGAACTTTGATTTATAACTAACTGTGCACTGAGGATCTGCCAATGTGAATCTCATGCTAAACCTGTGTTACGTACTCCTGAACTTAACTAAGGTGCTTTATTGTAGAAGCTGTTTGCTGTATACGAACACACACACGGATGTGAATGTATGATGACAGAATGTGGCTGGAAGGACTCAAAAACTTCAAACTAAATTTGGCAAAACGTCTCTGATGCCGGATTTTCTACCACTTTGCAGATTTGATCTAATTTGTTTAGAGAACTTTCACCTGTTCACATGAATTTTTGATACAACAGGTGCTAAGCAGACAGAGCTTCTGAAAGCTTCTGAATTAATTTTCCTTCCTGTCCCAAGCATAGAAAATAATAACACAATATTTTAATTTCTTGAGTTTCCCAGTTTTTCCATCACCATAGAAAGCCTTTTTGACCCGTATCTTTGTAAAGAGGCCACGGTTATGTGACCCGAAGGAGAGCGAACACGCAAGGCTAGAAACAATCTACTTGAATGAGTCCTGCGTGTATGGATTGTTGTGATTGTTTGGTTCATGGTAGAGTTAAACATTGCAAGCCAAAGAGTAAGGATGTGTGTGCGCATGGATACTTTGAAAAGTCTGTTTGCTTGGCATGATGTTAGAAAAAGAAATGCAATGTGTTAATAACAGTTTACATAGGCTATAGGATGACTTTGCTTTTCATAGTTGTGCTTTAAAAGTAGTTATTGCTTTGTTTAAAAAAATGTTGCTATGCACAGTTAATACATTATTCTCTAAGTATTTGTTTCAGGTGATGAGGAACTTTGCACTTTACTACAAAAAATGCTATGTTAGGCCTAAAACGTTTGAATGTTAAAAGTCGATTTTTATTTTGATACGGGTGATTTTGTGAGGGGCCAAACTAAAATACTTAATACATAATAATAAAGCCTGTTCAAATGTGCACAGTTGTGTAGTTGTCCTTTTATGAAAAACCCTCCTGTACATGACTTAACTTCAGTTAGATTTGGTCTAGAGGAGGGCAGAGAGAAGGTTTGACTTAAAATGTTACACTACACTTAAGAAAAAATAGTCTGCCTGATAACCAGACTGAACTGCTATTTGACTTTTATTGACATTTCTGTAAAAGACCAGATGTGGGCATTGATTCGGGAGGGAAGAAAAGTGACATAAAAAAATTAAATAATGATAACACCTTTAGGATTTCAAATAAATACAGTCACATACAAATGTAAAGAAACCCCCAATGAGATTTAAGATAAAACATAGATGCAGAATAGCCAGAAGAAATTAAGCATAAATAAATGGCTTTTAATATGAAATGGATGTAAGTGTTTTGAGAAGGGACCTGTCATTTCATTGTGATGTAATTTTCTTGGGATGATCTGGCAGTGGGACATTGTCACCGGGCCAACAGCATCCTCATTTAACAGCGTTAATTACCGCTATTTTATACATGTACATACAAATACATGTACTATTATATAATATAAATACCATTACATATGCTGTTGTTATTGAAGAAAATCGGAATGTGGTTTATATGCGGATTTATGCCAAACCCAAACACGACCCGGAACGTTTGTTCCAGCCTGTTTCTGTGACGGTCATAAAAGACGACGGAGCTGCTTCCGGCGTTAGTAACAGTCAGCGCATGTTTTTGCATGTTTTTCTTTTTACTATAGTTGGATGTAGATAACTCAACGAATCACCCCGCAACACGCAGTGAGACAGAGAGAGGTTGAGCCATGAATCCTGCCTTTCGAAAGGTAATTTATTTTTGTGTTTAACGTCAGTTTGTTCACAGAGGTCACACAGCAGTGATTAACTCCAATGGCACCATTAGTTACTGTAGAGGCGTCTGAGCCTTTACTTCACCACCGCTCTGTCCGTGTATGTGAAAATATAATGAATATTCAATGAAATGAAGCACAGGAGAGCAGCTAGCTTCTCGTGTCATCACTCTGGAAAGCTTGGACCAGCAAAACGTAAGAATTATCAATCAAGAAATGACCAATATTATTTATTATATTATATTAACTCGTGACTGCCATTTACCAGGATTGCAACCTGTCATTCAGTTAGTTTTTACAGATTTTTATATAGGAGTACAAAGGCTAAAAACCTTTAATCAAACGGACTAATAAGCAGAAATCATTGGACATGCTCTGAATACCCAGATTTCCCTTCTTCTTGTGGACAATTTGTAGAAGTTGTTTCCCCAACTCACAATAAAGAGTTCAGTTCAGTTCATGTGTAAAGAAAAAAGGTTTTTAGTTTTATAGATTAGCTTGATCATATTCAAAACTAGATTATATTGATTAACTAATGCTCCAAATAAAGATGCTGATGTTATTGTGTTTTTATCCAGATGCAGGTTTCTGTCACACAACAGGCATTTGTGTTAAATCAAGCGCTGACATTATGCCGGTAAGTCTTTGCAATGATTTTATATATTCTCATTATTGGCCTAACTGACGGCTTTATTGGAAAGGTGTGATGATTGTAGTCGTTCATAACAACAACCATAGAGCCTCAGGTTAAAAGATTTGAATATAAAACTTGGGTATCATGTTTACAGTTTTGACCATTTTTTTATTAGATATGATAACGTTTGTGCAACAAAGTAACTGCTGACACTTGGGAAGATTATTTATAAGTGTGTGAGATAGGTCCTCTCTTTCTCATACTATTTCTGACTAATAATTATACTGTTTTATTTTAAGCGCCACACCATCCATCCGGCCTCCTGTTTGGGGTAAGTATTTAAAGATTACTAAGAAAAACAATTGCATGTAAATTTGCACGATAAATCCTGTATATGTTTGTTACTGCGGTCAGAACGATTTTAAATGTATCTTGCATACCAAGATGTCTGGCATGTGTATACAGTATATGTATTTAAATGGGCAATTTGTTTTCTCTTCATCCTCAGCTTCTGTAAATGAAAGACAATACAGATCCATGCCAACTCACGGGATTGGAAGGTGGAGACACCTTTTACCTAAAGAAGCGGTACGACCCTAAAACGAGATTACACTGGACAATTATTATTATTTGTTATTGTTATTTCTGCTGCAAATCCTGCCTCTCAATAGAGCTGTAAGTGTGTGGCTGAGATTAGGCAGAATCATTAAAGAGAATTCAATAACAAGGGTTTCTGGCCTTAACAAGATAACATCTATTTATCGATTCCAATTTTTTTTAACACAACGTCAACAAAGTCAATGTTTAAGCTTCAAGGTTTAATTTATTCTAGTCAACCAACTCTTGACTTTTAGACCTGAGACTACACTTTGTGATGCAATTTTTAATTCAAACCGGTACATAAGATTGAGATGATCTGGTTTTCAGTCTTCCTGATGATAATGCTACCTCATTCCAAAACTACACAAAACAGATTACAGTTTACTGAAGGTTCAGCGATCGTCAAGCAGTAGTCAGGTTTGAACAAATTCACCCAATTTGTTTGCAGCAATACGAACACAACCCATATAGCGCATTAATTTATTGATTTAGTTTACCGATCGGTCAATAGGTCATGCAATAGGTCAAGGCAATTGATTTTAAGAGCACCCTCTGCTGGACCACATGGCAAACTACTTCAGATTGTCTGGCTCACGCTCTGTAATTTTTGAATTTGAACAGGTCGAATAGATAATTTCAATGTTTGAATTAAACTTTGAAAAAAAAAAATTATATCCCTAGCTTGCTGTATGTCTAATCTGGACTAAAGATATAAAACTACTGGTATTAGTAACGTCATAAATGGCCGTTATAAATAAAGTGTTTCTTGTTTTTGTTTTTAGCCAAAGAAAAAAAAAGACAAACACCAGATGAAACAAATCACGGCAACGACGGATACAGCGTACGGGACTCTGAATGTGAAAGTGTCGGGTTATGACATGACAGTGGTGGAGCATTACTCCCAGTACATCCACAACCTCTGCAACCGGCTCGGCATCAAAGTGGCGGAAAGGTGAGGATATTTAGAAAGAGAACAGTTTTTAACAGAAGACGTCAGCAGGTAACAAGTAGTACAAAGATAAAAACAGAAATGAATGTTGTTTACACATGCAACATCTAAATTATCCAGTTGCTTGGAGGAAAAAAAAGCCTGTTATCTGGATAAACTGTAGGCTTGTAGCAGGTGTTTTTGGTGAACAGTTCATTAGAAATTATTCCACATAAATGTTATTCAAAATCTAATTATCTTTCCGTGCGTCTATGACTGAAAGATGCTAATTTTGCAAAATTGCGGTGTCTTGTATTCCACTATGGGGTAGGCCAGATATTTGGCACGACACAGAAATAAATACTAACTGTATTCGGGTGTGTTGGATCATAACTCTATGAAAGAATCAAGAAATTTAACACACTGTCAATCACTGGTACTCACTTTATTCACATTTACATTTCAATCCTTGGAGCTTCATCAAGTCACATTCATACTCAACAGCACATGTATTGTGTATATATGTAAACATATTAAAGTTTTCTTGCAATTGTAAACAAGACTAGTAAGTTTACAGTAATAAAGAGATAGATGTCATGCAGATCATCCAGTAACACTTCCATTTTTGATGCTTCAATTCCTTGATGTGTCTTCTTTGCAGCACAGTAGAAAGGATCCTTTGATCTCTTTAATTGCTGCTTTTCACTCACAGCTATGCTTTGCCAACCAAGAGCACAGAGGTCATGCTGATGCAAGAGCAAGGCACCAAGATGTACGTTGATGCCATCCTGAAGACTCATGAGCGAGTTGTCCAGGTAAAACTCATCTCCTGGAAGTCTCCTTATAACTCCATGCTGTTAGTTTCCTGAAGAGTTTTGAAGACCTGACTGTTGCCCCGTGTCATTTATCTTTAGTTGAGCAGTCTGAATGCTGCACTGTGTCCTGTTTTCATGGACGTTCTTTTAAAGAATCAACCAGAGGGAGTTCAGCTCTCTGTGAAGGAGGTGAGTTAGCATGATGACAGCTCTGCCACGTTATGCTGGAGCACATGAGAATTGTTTTTGCCCCAGACCACATAAAGATGTGGAAAATCAAACAAATCTAAATAGTTTTGAAAATTCCTTGATTTCATGGAAAGACAGATGTAGACAAAAAATACAAAAAGTCAGGTGTGTCTGCATACTTTTGACTATATAGTTTAAATGAATGAGATGAACAAAGTAATTCAAATAAAACACCTCTTCATTATGAAAGCCTCGAGTGGTTGAAGACAAGACTACATTTAAAGTCAGACAAAATTTCATTTTACCACAAGCAATATCTGTCCTTGTAAATATTCTGTATAAGATTTTTTTTTATCGTAATTATTGATTATATACAACCTTAAAGTAAAACATTTTGTGGTTATTTATTTTTATTTAGTGTTTAACATGTAAGTAAAGATCTCTCCGCCTCTCCCCTCTCTGTTTTCCTCTCAGCACACCGAGGCTGATTTTCAAGCACGGTTCAAGGGCCGTCCAGAGCTGGAGGGGCTCATCGCTCAGATAAGCCAATAGGACCTCAGACGTTACGCCTCATTAGCAAGGAATCCCTGTTTGATGGTGTTTATTTATTCCTCAGTTGAATGCTGTTAAAGGTGATCATTTGCATTGAAATAACTGTACACATTCATGACGTTTTTTGCCTCCTTTTTTCCAGTTTAAGACATGTCATATTTAAAGCTTCAGTTCTGATGCTTGATTGTAAATGTTATGCACAAAAGTTATAAATACATGCTTGTATATGAAAACTACACACGTATTCTTTGTTTATTTTGGATAATTTGCTGCCTATTACGGAGGCTATGAAGCTTTTGTACAGTGAGAAAGCTGAGACCAAAAGTGGAAAGTAAAACAATGATCCGGTGTAATATTTTCTTAGGTTTTAAATAATCTCCACCATGTTTTCACATTATTATGCTCTTGAGAAAACAAAACTTTGTTGTAGCGCAGTTTATACAAAAAGATGCAAAAGAGTGAGCAACACAAAAGAAAGTATAGACAAAAGTAGGAACATTAAAAAAAGTGTTTTTTAAAAGACAACATAATAGCCTAAATGAATAATTAGGAAAACATGCTGCAAAATAAATCTGTAGAAAAGAAAGTGAATCTAACAACTAATTTACACGACAGGTTAAAGTGGAGGACACACGTTTCACAAGGACAAAATCTAAATATTTCACCTACATTCTAGTTATAAACTATGTTGACCGTACAAATCTACAACAATAACCTTTGTAGATTAAAACAAACAAACATTATTGCTTCTTGTGTTACGAATATCATTTTAATTAGAGGCCACCTGTTCTTTCCTTAAAATGTTCCTCTAATTGTTTTGGTCACAAGTGGACAGACAAGATGATGAAGACACAATGTCACCACATCCTAATCTGCCTCATGAAATTGTTTTGGCCGTTGTGACAGGTAGAGTACTGTGGGGGTTCATCAGATTTTTTTGTTTGTAAAGTGCTGCTTAAGACTTAATTATGCTGTAAATGTGCCTGAAAACCTAATGAATAACCTGTAATAGAGGCACAACATCTTTGTAGAATTGCAGAGTTGGATTATTTTAAGTTTTGGCACTATTATGAATCCCTTTAATCTTCCTGTACATTCGCATTAGTCTCAATGTTAAACTACTGAGTAGAGATCACCTGTGAGCTTAAATAATAACATAAAAAGAAAAAAGTTTCAGAAAGACCAAGTGATACCGGAATTCCAATATATTGATTGATTTTGAATTGTAATCAAGTTACGAACCGAGTGGGACTAAACTTCTCTGGTGGTCAAACGATGCAATGCGGACACTGTTTTCCTAAATGACCTCAAACATATCTTTTTATGTTTGAGGTCAAACATAAAAGGCATTTCTGTTTGGTTTTTTTGGCATTTCTTTTTTTATCAGCTGTCATACTATATATATATATATATATATATATATATATATATATATATATATATATATAAATAATATGTGTGTGTGTTTAAATTTTTCCATTTCCCATGACGTTCTGTTACTGAAACATCTACCAAAAACTTTGATGGCAAATTGCTGACACTCAATGACAAGATAACAGAAAGGGTCAATTTGTTTTTGAAGATAATCAACACGTCATAGTGATTATTTCATTGCCGGCTGATTTTGTTGCTCAATGGTATATGGCAAATATGGAATATTATGCAATAAAGAACAATATACTGGCATTTACAATATATTTTATGCTGGAAAGCTAGGGTGTTTTCAAGTGTGCAACATTTATGTTACAGTTGTGAAAGTTATGCACTCTACTAATAACATGTACTAAAATATACACAGAGGAACTAGATATTTAGGTAACATACTATAGATAAAGTTATAGTATGTTACCCTTCTCACCCTTTTCTTCAGTTTGTGTCTGGATGTCAAAGGCTACAGGACCTCTGATGGTAAATCCAAGATAAAAGGAAACTTGGCGTGGTTTCCAGAGGCTGTTTTGCAGGTTTGCATCCACCTTAATCGCTGTGCCACCAACAGTTGCATAGACTCTGTAGTTTCGTACCTCCCCATCAACTTTGAGAAGGCGTTTTTGGACCTCGGGATCTTTAAAAATCTTCTCATTGTTCCAGTTGTTGCCCCAGTCTTGCATTGTTTCCTTATTCTGCTTAAGAACCAATCCCTCAAGGACCTTTCTGTGAACAATTCTGTTCAGATCTTGACCTTTTCCAATGGAAAACAGAGGGCAGAGGTACCTTGATCTAAAGTATTTCTTATATGCATGGTCATACGAGCAGCGCATACACTGAATTAACTGACTAAGGTCAAAGACACATTTCTCTTCAATGTCTGTTGGCCAGTACAAGAGGAGGGCTAACATGTGGAGTTCAGGTGCGTCTTTGGAGGTCAGTGGCATTTTCTGTCTGAATGCAGTTAAAAACTTGCAATTAGAGGGAAATATTACTCCCACATTTATTAGCATGATATGAGAAAAGATGTAGTTGACCAGAGCTGTTACCGAATCTTTGTATAGAACAATTTCTTCCCACCATGTAGTGACTTCTTTAATCTCTGATTCAGTGTATTCTCTGTCAAGACATGAGAGTACTCCAGCAGAGGTGTCTGCCTGGTTTTGTTTAAGCTTCTGGATGAGATCAGCACCTTTTTGTTTTAAATGTTTTGGTGGAGATTCTCCGACATACTTCCTGTAGCAGTCTGAGGTGTCTCTAGAAATGTACAGGGCATCGTCTTTCTTCATGTCAGGCTTTGAGTAGGTCAGAAATTTGTCAAAAAAGGCACATTTTCTCTCAACCTCGTCTCTGAGACTGTTAATGAGGTCGTTAAATCTGTAGAGTTTGTTGTCTCCAAGTAATCCCAGGACAGAGCCCATGGACACCTTCTTTGTGAGAACTCCTCTCCAGGTTTGGTTTTGACGAACAAGTAGGTCAAACACAAGGTTGCAAACCTGCAGGTAACCAAACTGCCCTCTGGTGTTAAAAGTATGTGAGACTTTAGTGTTGCCATCTTCTTTCATGTCTTTACCGTGTTCATTTTCAGCAAGTTCTTCTTCATCTTTGAAAGCTTCAATGGCTTTTGTGGCCAGTTGCAAAATTTCTCTCGGTTTGACAGGATGCTCTTTGTTCTTCAAACAGTTCTTGTAGACTTGTCCCAGTGTATCAGCAACAAATGAATTTTGGGGATCTCTTTCCTTTGCTCTCTTTGCCCACATTTCTGCCTTATTGTAGTCTTTTATTTCTATATAATAGAAACGAGCAAGTGCCTGAGGATAAAATGGATTTTGATCAAATTGTTTTGTTGCCACCTTTAAAACTGATGCACACTGAGCCTTGTCCTCCATCTTTTGAATGTCAAGAATTAGTTTAGAAAACTTTTCTTTGCACTCTTCACTCTCTGTACTTTTGGTTGGGTCCTCTTCATGTTTCATTTGTTTTGGTCTTCTTTTGGTTAACATGTCTTTGACAAAACCAAGCAAAGATGGAGGAACCTCATCGCTGCACAAACAGGTCAGGAGGTTTCTTGTTGTGTCACTTCTGGTCACACCTGCCTCAGCCATCATCTCAGTGCAACACTTTGCTATCATAGGGTGAGCCATGCAGACTCTTTTTTCAGATCTTGTATCTTGTTGGAAGGTGATGATGAGATCACTAAAGGTTCTGTCCTCCAATGAATGGTCTCCGTGGATGGAGTTTTTATGTATGAATAAGTCCAGGCACTGAGACTCCAGGAGATATGAGCCTGGTACATAGGCATTCAGCAGGGACAGGAAGGCAGCAAGCTGGGTCTTCTGTGATTTGTCTGCTCTCTTGATTGTTTTGAATACAGCACAGGCCTCCTGGATGTAAGCCTGGGAGAAATTAGTTTGCAGCTCCTCCTTTTTCTCATTAAACCTTTTCTTCTCTGACTCAGAAAGCACTTCCTGGAGGAAAACATGGTCACTCTGTAGAACTGCATCATTTCTAATACAGCTGAGGAAAATCACAACAGGCAATATGGGTGACTATCTCCTGTTCAGCAATCTTCATTGTAATGATGTTCTGCAGATCATCCAAAATGAACTCATCATTCAGTAACAGCAGCACAGTGTTCAGGCGGCCTTGACTGCCAGCTGTGAAAAGGTGGACCACCTCCTCTGCAACATCTGAGATGTTTGAGGTTGAGCCTGTTAAAGCAGCACACCTGAAGGTTTTCCGCAAGTCCCACAACACCTGCATGGCCAATGTGGTTCCCCCACATCCTGGCTGGTGGAACAGTTTAACAGTTGATGTTCCAGGGAGTTTTCTTCTTTGGCGAATTTGTTGCACAAGTGTATCGCATCCATCTCGTTTAATAAAAGGGCTTCCAGTGCCATCTGACTCTGCCTGTTCACTTATGTGAAAGTTTAACCATTCAGGTGGGGCTCCTCTGTAAAAGTTTTCCTCTGTCTGCTCAAGATATTTTCGATGGAAAGACTCCTTCAAAATGATTTGCATAAAGAACATCCAAGAGTGAGAGGGAATCTCTGAATTCGCTTCCCACGTAAATTTCACCACTTCCAGCAGTGGACAGGGCTGGTCTGCTGGCCATCTTGGACTTTCAGTTTCCTGTAGCTACTATATCTATAAATAAAAGAAAGCCATATTTTAAATCAGAGGGTTTGTAGATTTTGATTTTTACATACAAAGCAGATCAACACACAGCAGGTTTGTGTTAAAGTCCAAGAATTTATAACTTTAATTAAACTTATTTGAGGTGAAAAGGTGCCTACGGACGAGATCAGGATCTCGTAATTAGAGATGACTGGAAAGGTGCCATTTCTGAGTTGAAGATAGAAATTCTCCAAAATTATGCAAAACTATATTTCTACAAGTGCTGAAGTATCACAAGCAGGATATCAATGATTTGTGGGGTGATTTTTGAGACACTAAAACTCTTAAAAGTGAAGTTATTGAATATTGAAAATAGACCTACCTAATATTAGGTATGCAAAAGTCTTACCCTAAACAAAGTGTTGTAGTATAACCAGCAGTATATCATTAATGTGTAAGGTGATTTTGGGGGCACTATATTGTGTAAGTGTGAAGTTATTGAATATCTCTGCAGAATGTGTTTTCGGTGTTGCACTTTGTAGACGGTCCCTGCGCACTCGTCTCACAGCCGGCTGCACGTAGAGACCAATGTCATTTGTTCTGCTCCTAGGAAGACTCATTTATGTGAAAATGTACTTGTAGCTCGTTGTCTACTTAACTACGATAATAAAGAGGCGTCGTTAGTGTTTTAAGCACGTTTTGCTTACGAGTTATTGATCCCGGAAGCTCAAATCTGTGAATCTATTTCCAACTTTACTGAACTCAGTAATAAATGGCACCTTTCCAGTCATCTCTAATTACGAGATCTTTGCTCATAATTACGAGATCCGGATCTCATAATTACGACATCTTAATCGTTATTATGACATCTTTTCTCATAATTACGAGATCCTGATCTCTTATGAGATAAGGCTTCCAATTTTGTTTTTCTTTGGTGAATGCAATGCGCTTCCTTAGGGTGCCACATGCCCCATGCAAAAGACACAAAAGACTGAAACACGCCTGCATGTGTGCTGACTCAGCAGGGAGTTTTACAAAATTAGAAAAGTTAATCTACAGGCGATTGTTCACTTGGGTCTACTAAAGTAGCAGTAATAAAGTTAAAAACAAAGTTTTGGTTATTGTTGTATTAATTGACTACTCTGTAGAAACTGAACGTTTTCTCTCTCACACGCAGACAGTGACTCCCACGCCGACTTCCGAAGAAAATGTATTCGGGCAGCCTTAATTTAGGCCTATGGAGGTTTTGTAGGCTATATGATGTAGCCTATGATGTAAAGCTTTGCTGTCCCAAACTGCCATTGATATGTGATGTGGTTTTGGTGACACCGCACTGTATGAGGGAAGTTAGCCGCTACCACCGGCAAATAAGATCGACTTATAGGCCTATAGGTTAAATGGTTTCAATAATTTTAAATTAAATTTCTTAAAATAATTAAAACCGACCTTAACTTTATCTTCAAACTGTAGAGCTGTTTTTCCCCATAGCGTGGTGTGATTCCTCAGCAGGATTTTCCCCCATCTGCATTTCCACAAATCCCACCAGCTTTGTGTCAAATCCTCATCCCCTACTCGGTCTCAGAGTCCTTCTTCTTCTTCTTGCGACAGGGCTGAACATTATCGCCAACTGTCATGAAGAAGAGATGCTTTGTGAAAAGTTGTTTTTGGGTCCATGTGTCTAAACCCTCTAAAATTTCAGTCCGTTCATGTGCATATTTTGAACAGAGAAGAATTAGGCATGATGGACAAATTTGATCAAAATGCCTTCCTTCCACATTCACCACTGGGGAGAAAAAAATATTTTTTCCCATCTAACTGTCAGGGGTTGTTGAGTGCAGCGGCAGGAAACAGAGTGGACCCAAATGCAGACAGAGGCGAGGGTATTGCAGTCCAACAAAGATTTATTAACCACGTAAAGTAGGCTTACACTGGGAGCTCAGTGGCAACTGTCCAAACAAAAGTTACTCCAAACAAGAAAAAAAAAAGGGGAAAAATCCAAAACAAAGGAACAATACACACACACACACACACAGGCAAACGAGCAGGGAGGGAAGCACAGCTGAAATACATCAGGTAATCAACAACAGGAACAAAGCTCCACAAGAACACAAGGCACAAAAAAATACAAAATAAAACAGGAAGTAAAGTACTCGGGAACACACGAAGACAGATCTATCTAAGTAAAACACAAAACATGGAAAGATTGCAAAATCAGGGCATGGACAGAGACCAGACCAAACAGGAGACATAAGACTAAGGACTAAGACACAGACCAAAATAATAAAACATAGAAGTACACAGACCAGGAACTAAACATGATTTAAAGCACAACTAAAAAACAGGACTAAGAGGTAAGACAAGAGACAAGACAGATACTAAGAAACTTAAACATGCAAATGAACAAAAGACTAGATTAAACTACAACATTTACAAGATCAAATAAAGCTTGCAGAACACAGAACACAAAACCAAACCTATGAAAACAGACTAAACAGGAAAAACATGAAGACACAGCCAAATCCTAACAATAGCAGCCTATAGCCTATTCTTTCTTTCATCATCTTTTCCATGATCTTGCATGAGGTGTTATTATCTGGACAGTCAATCCTAGTAAATTTTATTCCAGCAAAGTGGATTTCTCTTCATCATCATTCTACTTTGAAGTTTATTTTCTTTCTTTTTCTCTGATTTTTTTGCTGCTGCTGCTTCCAAACTCATCAAACTTTTCACCAAACCCTCATACTTACATACTATTTAAAGCAATATCAAACAACTAATATATCTTAAAATAACAGCTTTAAAATCATTTTGATTGTACAGTGACTTGTAATAGAGAGAATGGTGCGTCTTTCATTCCCACTCTGACCCTCCAAATTGCCTATTCTTGCACAATGTAACTTGGATTGAGCGAGTAGCCTACCATACTCTGCTAGAAGTGCATAATACTTTACCACACTACATCGCACATGGGTCTTGCTTATTCTCAGTACAGACATCATCTTAAATTAGTATGTAATTTTACCTTGCTATGCAATATAATAACACACTTTTAGTGGCACTCTTAGCCGCCGTAAGGGACTAAACACTGACAGAAGAAAAATACTGCCATACGCTCAAACTCAGTTCCTCTCAAAGATCCAAGTTCAATAATTAATTCTTCCACTTAATCAGACTAAATCAAAAAATTACTGTGTAAGCGAATAGGTGTGTGAGAACGGTCAACAGAAAGTGTTCACTCCCAGGCTCACCCCCTCTGTCTGTGAAACTCAAAATAAATAAATTACACATCACATCCGCCTGACCGCCCATTACCTACATCAGTGCAGTTGATACTATGAATATGAGACGAAAAACACAACACACACAGGAGACCTCCTACAACACTTATATTTAACTGGAGTATATTTATTGTTGCGGGAATAAAACTTGATAAAATGTTTAAAAAAAAATAAAATTACAAGACATCTCTAGGAGAATACAAATCTCAGGAAATGTTGCATTTATAGATGTTCACAATCGTAAATTCCTGATCAGTTTGGCTGATGAGAACTTAAAAATAGTAGGCCTAAATAGACAATCTTATTCTTGTCTGTCTATATGCTACTGCTAAATTCCCATAAAGGTGTGCTCATTGAATGGGCTCTCGGCCTCCCCCATACAATAACATTCCTAGACGTGTATACTCTCTGATACACATAGGGCAAGATGAGCTTCGCTCTCTTAGCACATGAATAAGCCCAATTTCTGAATATATACATACATACATATTCTTGTATTAAAACCTTTATTATAATAATGTATACAGTTAGAGGAATTCCTATGAGAATTAAGGTATTCATGTAATTATGGTGTACACATGATGTCAACTGCTGCAATGACAATTAATTACAGGTAGAGCTGGACAGGGAAACAATGGTGTCAAAAGAAAATAGAGAAAGTTTAGGAAAGGAGAACCTTGCAATAAAGCCCATAAAAGGAGGAGCAAAAGAGGTGTATAAAATGGAGCCTGATCAGTTGCTCCCTGGAACCATCTCAGATTTACAGATTGTTTTTTTTTTTAATTTATGTATTATACTTTTGATATTACATTAAAACCTACATCATATTTAAGCTTCTCATTTGTTTGTGCTACTTTATGACATAAGTGAACGGAGTGGTAGGGGACCTAACATCTAGCCCAGAGGAGGTTTTCTCCCAAAGTAAAATAAAAGTAAAAAGAAAAATATCAATGTCAGTATAAAAATAATTCCACCTGTTTTTATTTTAATTAAAACTCTCAACTTGCTTTGATGAATCCATGTCACATTATTCTGGTCTTAACATTTAGTTGAAGGGACCCTGAGTTTTTGATTGTACAAATACAACAAAACAACAAAATAAAACTTCAATCAATTCATCATACATGTCTTACATTTTCAAATCCTGAAGTCAAGCACATTACAGCAAAACTACAAGTCAACATCAAGACATGTGGTTTTCCTTACAAACTAAATCTACACTCAAAATCTTTGTAACTGTCCCATACAATTTAAACATTTTAAAAACACAAGTGTGTCCTTTACATTGGTTTTGCTTGACCCATCGTGCTTAATGTAAAACATTTAGAAGAAAACAATGACATATCAAAAGACATGTATTAAAAAGTGTATTTATTTCCCACTGAGAATGCACGTTTCTTTAGTCTTAAGAGGTTTCATATTTTCAGGTTTCATAAACCCATAAAAAATGTTCAGAGCTTACAGTGGTTTCCCTAATGAAGTCACTCTTTTACTCTGACGTGTGTGTTGTGCAATATATAAATGACTTGTAGCATTCCTTTTCACTTTGCTGTTTGACCAGTTTGACCAGAGGATGCAAATCATTTGCAGGATAACATTTTGTCTAACTCTCCAGTCCACTTACTCAGTGTTTATAAGTATATAAATATTCAATGAAACCTCTTTCTTTATAGTTAAATCACAATATATTTTATGTCAGAATATACACTCAGCTTCTTGTTGTCCTCTCCTGTGCTATCATTAAATTTCACATTCAGTTTGTTTTTTGTCATCTAAGCGACAAATGTCCACTTACTGTCTGAAGCTACAACCAGATTCAGATTCCTCAAGCTCAAGGATGAGAGCCCTCAAACTTCTCATCCCTTTAAGGATTTTATAGAGAGCGTCTTTGCCTCTTGCTGTAGTCAGAAACTTAAGAATGTCCCTCATCTGGTCTTGTGTGGTTTCTTTAGCTCTTACAGCATCATAGTTCTCATTTGAGATCAGCCCCCTTTCAATGAGCTTATCCAGGACGGCTCCGATGTCGCTCACTCTGTTAATGAGAGCTGTCCGATGGCGATCCACAAAATGCTGACCTGAGGATGACATGGAAGATAAAAACAAAGCAAACACACAGTGAATACCAGATGTTCAAATGGTCATAAGTGGAAATTCTAAGCAGAGGGTAGCAATGGGGTTTAAAATCACTATGTGAGGTCATCTTATCATTTCTGACTCTTATTCTTGCATATTAAACGTGTTTTCTTACCATCTTCATGATCAGTGCTTTGAGTTTTGTAGTCTCCTGCAATAAAATACGGATCACAATGCCAATTAGTTACTGGATATAGCTTATGTCTATCTTTTACATTAAAGCTCGAGTCATCTGCTTTGCTGAACTGTACACATTTAGCTAAACAGAAGAAAGGGTGTACATAATATAATGGGTGCACAATTTCTTTTTTAATTCCTCAAAAAGAAACCACTCACCTCTTCGAACAGTGCAGGTCCAGACAGTGTCCTCTTTACTATTTCTCCTTTGCTCACTTTCAAGTTTCAGGTCAAAATCACTGTCTGCATTTCGGATACACACCTCAGAGAAATTTGGGTTTCTCCTCTCACATGTGAGCTTTAATGTCTGTAGATGAAATATTGTTTTAAGGGCATTTGATTTTATTCCTGTTCTTGTTTCGGTTTCAGTTGTAACAGTACATGCTTTTATGTTTTTAAAGTGGGAAAAAAATATCCTGTGTATAGGGTTGCGGGGGGCTGGAGCCAATCGCAGCTTGGTCAAACACACTAATTTTAAATAATTTATTCAGATCTTTGATATTTGTTAAAATGATCCCAATTATTAAAACGGTTAAAACCTCACTTCAGGATGAATTGTAGCTGTGTCCGTATCTGTTGTGAGAAAGAAATTATCCAGCATCTGAAGAGAGTTCTCTGGGCTTGGTTTTAGGATTATTATTGATCCATAAGATGTCTCCTTCCTCTCCACTTTCTGTGAATAAAAGTAGAAGCCCTTAGTAGCCAACACTGATATATATTTTTGAAATACAATCATAATGGTTTTGGTGTGTCTTTACAATTCTCCAACATTTCCAGCTGCGTAGTTGTAACTTCTTGCAATAGTTTGTATTAATTATTGTGAAAAAAATTAAACAATAACCTGTTGTATATACTGATCAGGTGGGACCAGGTAAACATGCAGTGTGAGGAATTCCTTTTTTGTCTTGTATATTAACACGTCACAGTAAACCTTTACTGGGAAGCCCAGTTTCATCATGACCCCCCTTGGAGAGAAAGTTGTCTGGCGTAACTTGACGTGGGACGATGTCACATCAGACACTTGTTCCACAATATCACCACAGGTATCCACGTGTAGAACTGCAAACATGTCTGACGTTGTAGTGTTGTGATCTGAAAAAAACAAAACAAAAACAGTATTTTGTGAGGAGAAATACATACAAAGGATTAAACTGTTTTCATCATACATTTATGTTCACCTACCTATCCAGTGTGGCAGATGCAACTCCTCAAAGTTCCCAGCTGTGACTTTGATGTCCAGTAGGGGTCCTGCTGGCATGTAATCCATGCATGAAGGCTTCTCTCTTTGTTCATCCCATGAACAAAACTGATACTTGAAGCTGGCCTTGTCCTTACAAACCCAGCGCAGGGCAGACACACTGCATTCATAGTGACCTGCCTCGGACTGTAGGCTAAGGAGCAAAAGGGAAAACAAATGGATTTGGATCTACGATGGACTGAAATATTGAATTAAAGGGAACGCTACACATTTTTTATGTAGTCTATGTAAAGCATTACTGCAGTGACATCTAGGGGTTGAAAGTGTGTTGCACACCAAACCTTAGTTCGGTGTGGTTGTACCATACCAAATGTGAAGTATTCCAGTACTACACAGGGTGTGGGTGTGCAGAGCATGCAGCTAGCACAGCCATTTAGATTTGTTTATCTTAGGTGTCAATAGCGGGGCCCACACTCACCATAAATGCCATTGTTTTCTTTATGCAACTTTTCTTTCTTTTTTTTCCTGCTGTGGGGTATGCATATTTTGCTTTGCTTTGCTGTTATGGTTCTTTAGTGCTGTGACATAGTAAAATGTAATCTTTACCTATAAATCTGAACCTCATCCACTTTTTTGATTTTGGGTTCAAGTTTAGTCCAATCACTGGAGTCCTGTATCAGAAAGCAAAACATTTTGTTGTAAATAGTTTTATAATAATAATGGTTAGATCAGTTGTTTTCCAAAGCAAACAGAATAACTTACCGCAACACCACCACATGATCCTAGCCTCAAGATTCCCAAAGGCCCTTGTTAAGACACATTGGTAAACAGTAAAATCATTACTTTTGAACATTCTCTGGTACCACTGTCACCACTTCAATGTGACGTACTTTATGCAAATCGACATATTTTCATAGTCAATGACGCTGATTACGTAGATGAATCGCCCCTCTCCTAGTTGCCTGTTTTTGATGTCTAGGGTCCAAACTCCCAGCAAGGGTAAACCAGGTTCAATACAGAAATGTATGGGGGAGTGATGATATTTACTTTCCACCTGCAGAACTTGAAACCTACAGGCAATGGTAAAATGCAGGTTTATTAAATTTTACAGTGCGACATCCTCCAATATGTCTCTGAGCAAGACACTTAACCCTAGTTGCTCCAGAGGTATGTGACCTCTGACACATGCAGTCCCTGCAAAAGTGTTGGAACGGTAAGGCAAATTCCTTTGTTTTTGTTGTTCACTGAAGACATTTGGGTTTAAGATCAAAAGGTGAGTATGAGACGAGAGTTCACAATTTCATCTCTCATTTCCTGATATTCATAGCTAGATATGTTAAACAACTCAGGACATACCACCCTTTGTTTGAACCCACTCATTTTGCAAGTGAGCAAAACTATTGGAACATGTGACTGACATATTTTTCTTGTTGCCCAGGTGTTGCCTTTTAGGTTGATTGTCCAAACTTAGAGCATGACTAGTCTAAGTTTTCATCCTTGGTTCAAACATATAAAGACTGCATTTCCTGTTAAAGAGGATAAACCAACATGAACACCAGAGAGCTGTCTGTGGGAGAAAAGCAAGCCATTGTCAAGCTGAGAAAAGAAGGAAAATCGACAAGAGCCAGTGGACAAACGTTGGGCGTAACAAGCACAACAATTTGCTCACATGTCCTGAAAAAGAAAGAAACTACTGGTGTACTGAGCAACAGACGTCGAACAGGTCGGCAAAGGAAAACAACAGTAGTTTTAGTAATGCTTTTAGTTAAGATGCTCCTTGATCTGAATGAAATGTTTTTTCTTAACTGGTAACTATCATAATTGTTATGGACAATTTACAATAACCTTTACATTTACTTTTATCAAATACTTAAAATTAAGAACTTTACAAGAGTTGATTGTGGAAAGGTACTTGATTACAACACGCGCAAATAGACTTTAAGAACATATTAAAGTTAAGACACAGAAGTCTTGGGGGAAACAAAGCCCTCCCCCTGGGAACACGCCCCAAGCAACAAAACACAGCGCCACATGCGCTCTCTCTTCTCTTCTTTTCTCTTCTCTTTTCTATCTGCATGCTTACGCTCAGCACTGGATAGTGAAATTTTCTTTGTCTTCCAGCAACGTACTTTGCCACATTCACGCAAACCTTCGTTGATTTTACTTTCTTTTGTTTTGTTTGTTAAAGTTATCAGACCGTTTCAGCCACGCAACTTTGAATTCAGGAACAACCAAGTTCTGTTTTTAAGCTTTATTTAAGTCAAATTAAGTTCTGCCGCTCCCACCAAAGTTCGGACACAGTCACGTCAGTTAGTTACACTTGCTGTAACGTCTCGGGTTACGTATGTAACCCTGGTTCCCCGAGAAGGGGAACGAGAGACTGCGTCGGTTACGACACTATGGGAACGCCTCTAGGCGAAGCAGGTCTGAACGTGAATGAAATCACTCCAATCCTATTGGCCTGTTGCTAGAACGGTAAGGTGTGACGGAATAACCGGAGGAGTATAAAGCACACCTGTACACACTCATCATTAGCTTAAACTATGAAGCAGGCGCTTCAGGCGGGGAGAGAGGTGCGGCGGGCCGACGCAGTCTCTCGTTCCCCTTCTCGGGGAA